>NC_087220.1:49367235-49422235 GCF_015104395.2 Macrobrachium nipponense
CGTTCTTTTGAAGCTGAGGGATCCACCACCTCAGATGCTCTTTACTTCTGGGAAATTGGAAGATGTCCGAGAGTTGACCCGTCTTCCAGCTCCACACCTCTTTGAGGAAAAACTGAAGAGGGCGAAGGTGAAGTCTCCCTAGCGAGAAGAAACTTCTCCAATGAGGACAGGGTCCCTAAAAGGCTCAGGTAATCCCTCGCTGAGCTGTCCTTTCTTTCTAAGAAGCTCGAGATTCTCGACAAACCTCGAGCAATTCTTTCTCGCGAAGGATATACCCGAAAACCCCGAGAATCCATCTGAATCCCCAGATAGACCAAGTTCTGGCTGGGGATCAGTTGTGACTTCTCGAGGTTGACGAGCAACCCTAGCGAATCTATCATGTTCCTTGTTACTTCCAAGTCCTCCAAGCACTGACTCCTCGACTTGGCCCTGATCAGCCAGTCGTCCAAGTAGAGGGAGATGTTTATCCCTTCTAGGTGAAGCCATCTTGCTACATTCGCCATGAGGTTGGTGATACTTGTGGGGCTGTAGACAGACGAAGCACAGAGCCCTGAATTGAAAGATCTTGTCTCCTATCACAAAGCGAAGATATTTCTTTGACTGATGGTGAATGGGAACGTGGAAATAGGCGTCTTGTAGGTCCAGAGAGACCATCCAATCTCCTGGGCGAAGCGACCGACATGACAGAGGCGGACGTTTCCATACGAAATTCTTTTTCTGTACGAAGCGATTCAGAGCGCTTACGTCCAGAACTGGCCTCCACCCCACCCCCCCGATGCCTTTGGTACTAGAAAAAAGGCGATTGTAAAATCCCGGCCGGGGAGTGTGGTCTTGTACCAGTTCGATGGCCTCTTTTTCCCACATTTGCTCCACCATCTGAAGAAGAGTCTTCGCATTAACGGGTCTCTGTACCTCGCTGACAGTTCCCGAGGCGTAGATGTTAGGGGCGGTTTGTCGTCGAAGGGGATTACATATCCCTTCTTCAGGACCGACACTGACCAAGGGTCGGCTCCCTTTGTTCCCATACTCCTGCAAAGTTCAGGAGTCTGGCGCCCACTGGTGCTTGGAGGAGCAACAAGTCACTAGATTTTTGAATGTCTAAATGAAGACCTTCCTCTCTTTTCAGAGCTCTTCTTTCTGGCAGGGGGACGAGCCGTTGCACCTCCACGAAAAGGGCTGCTGAGTAGGACGAGGTTCCTTCTTAACCGTCGCCTACTACCGGGTCGTCCTTTCTTGGACGTTTGAGTAACGTAGGCTCTTGTGTCGCCTTCTCAGTTAGTGAGCGAGATATATCCTTGACTAACTGAGAAGGAAAACAGATGATCTGATAGCGCGGGGCGAACAGTAAGGCAGTCCTCTGGCGCGGAGAAACCCCTTTCGATAAAAGGGAACCATACAACTGATCGTCTTTTTAGGAGACCAGCACCGAAAAGTGAAGCCACTTCACCTGAACCGTCCTGTACTGCCTTGTCCATGCAGGACAGAACGCTATGGAGAATTTCTGGGTTCTTCAGAAACTCCGGATCCTTAGATTTGTTGGCCAGAACTCCGAGCGACCAATCCAGAAAATTGAACACCTCTAAAGTGACAAAAAGTCCCTTTAGAAAGTGGTTCAACTCTGAAGTGCTCCACGTCGCTCTGACCGATCCTAAGGAGTGACGTCTAGAGGCCTCCACTAAACTGGCAAAGTCGGCATCTGCAGAGGCGGGTAAAGAAAGACCCATAGTCTCTCCTGTCCCATACCAAATACCTCTCTTCCCGTGCAATCTGGAAGGAGGCATGCAGAATACCGTCTTTCCTAACTCCTTCTTGTCCATCCAAGAATCTAAAGAATGGAGTGCCTTCTTCATTGATATCGCAGGCTTCATTTTCAAGAATGCCGACGATTTAGCCGTAGCTGAGCTCGAAAAGAGCGAACGAGGAGAAGGAGGAGCTGCAGGACTAAGAGAATCTCCAAACTCTTGTAGTAGTAAAGAGGCCAAGACTTTGTAACTCGAAAGTCCCTCATTAGCAGGAGGATCGTCGTCAGACAAACTCGTCTAACCCTCGATCCGACGAAGGAGAACGTTCTCGTTTTGAGGAAGAGTCCTTCCAAGACCTCCTATGTTCTGAAGGAGAGGAGCTTCCATTTGGCGAAGAGTCATAACCTCCAGGAACGAGTCCCCGACTCTTGACTCCTGGCTCTTGACTCTTGCCTCCTGACTCCTGCCTCCTGGCTCCTGACTCCTGCCTCCTGACTCCTGACTCCTGCCTCCTGACTCCGGACTCCTGCCTCCTGACTCCGGACTCCGGACTCCTGGCTCCTGCCTCTTGACTCCTACCTCCTGGCTCCTGGCTCCTGCCTCTTGACTCCTGCCTCTTGCCTCCTGGCTCTTGCCTCCTGGCTCTTGCTCCTGGCTCTTGCCTCCTGGCTCTAGCCTCCTGGCTCTTGCCTCTTGCCTGGATGCCTCCACACTCTTGGCTCTTGGCTCCTGCCTCCTGGTTGACTCCTCACTCCTGGCTCTTGGCTCCTGCCTCCTGGGTGACTCCTCACTCCTGGCCGGTGCCAGACGTGTGATTGTTTCATCCAGGTTCGTACAGGAAACCTCACCTCGTGTAGGAGTATCGATCCTGGAGGTAGATACCTCCATACGTCTGGAGGATCTTTTAATAGGAAGGGAAGTGTCTTTCCTTCTAGGAGGCTCCTTTGACAGGACTCCTACAAATGACGAATCTGTTTCCTGCATCGCCATCAGGAACCTCTTTGTAGCCTATCCTCTTTATCCTCTCGGGAGGAGGGGAAGGAGGAGGGGAGGAGTCCATAGCTCTCCACCTCCTGCCTCCTTCTCACTCTGGTTGGAAGAATGCTCTTCTCGCCTTCTTAACTCCCGATGGAGACTCCTCAGGGAAGTTTTCAGGGCTCGAGTCAATAGTCGGCGCCCTCCAACTCCTCTTGAGAGGCCGAGATCGATCGGAATTTCTCCAATCACGTCTCGGTGATGAAGATCCCGACGACGAGAAACACTCACGTAGGACGCTTTTACAATAGCGGTCCTTGGCAGTCTGGGGTGTCACAGAAACCGCCGAAGGGACACCTGATCGGTGGGGATTCTCCACAACCTCCTTTCGGCTTTCGACATTCCTTCTCCTCTGGGCATGTGAGCTTGGAAGAGGTCTAGACCTAGGAGCGTTGCTGAGCCGACCAGATGCCCCCTCCACTACACTGGGGACACTTATATCACTGTCTAATGACAAATCACTAGCCTTACCTTGTATGGCAGCCATTTTGTTTTCCATTATTTTGAAGGCTGCTTTTAGATCTGCAAGTTCTTTCGCTGGATCTACAGGTTCTGCAATAGGAGAAGGGGCTGCAATGGAAGGAGAAGTAGCAATACTTACCCTTGGGGAAGATCCCAAGCTTGGAATTAGTTCAGATCTAGAACTACTTAAACACTTCTATGAGAAGCCTTCCTCGCTCTTTCTCTTTCTAACTAACAAATAATTAGTTAGATTCTTCCATTCGTTCTCAACTCAAGTTCTCACATTCTTTACAAGTATTAGTAAAAGAACATTCATACT
The DNA here is from genome assembly GCF_015104395.2 of Macrobrachium nipponense. Classification (NCBI taxonomy): domain Eukaryota; kingdom Metazoa; phylum Arthropoda; class Malacostraca; order Decapoda; family Palaemonidae; genus Macrobrachium; species Macrobrachium nipponense. The sequence continues at coordinate 49,370,794 of NC_087220.1, forward strand.
CCCTGCACCTCTTGCATACCGTGTGAGGGTCTACCGAAGCTTTCGGCAACCTCACCTTACAGCCTACATTCACACAACGTCATCACAAAACCATACCCAGAGTCAGACATATTTAAAGAAAAATCCAAAATCAAGTCCACAAAACAGTCCACAAAAGCGTATGCCAATCCAACAATTCCAGATACGTCACCAAAAGTCGGTCAAGAAGATCAATTGCCGGTGAAAAAAGAAAAACCAATCGAGAGGAACCACAACAAAATGTGATGGTCCGGCGACAGAAGAATTCTGATTAGAAAACGGGGATGGTTCCTAGTCCTGCCACCCAGGGCAGGGCGGTAGATCACCTGACCTACCTGTAGCGTGTGCCGCGAAATTTGAAATTCTGTCGGAGACGACGGAGTCTATAGCTAAGTATATATCTGGCAGGGAAGAAGTTGAATGTATAAAAACCTGTGAAGTTTTCGTATGTTTTTGCCGGGTGGCGAACAGGTCTTACCCGACCGGTCTCGCCCCACAGGTTTGAAGATGCCTTTCCGCCACATCTTGGTGTAGAGACCATTCGGTCCTTATCACCTGATCCCGACGGCTGAGCTTGTCTGCTACTACATTCCTCTTGCCTGGAATGTAGCGTGCTGACAGCTCTATCGAGTGAGCCGTGGCCCACTCGTGCACCTGCACTGTCAACTGATGGAGCGGAAGAGACACTAGCCCCCCCTGCTTGTTGACATATGCCACTACTGTGGTGTTGTCGCACATCAACACCACTGAGTGTCCCACCAAGCGGTCCCGAACTCTTGGAGAGCGTTGAACGCCGCCTTGAGTTCCAGGACATTGATGTGAAGGTGCTTTTCGTGATGGTCCCACACACCTGCAGTCAGCAACTCCTCCAGGTGTGCGCCCCATCCCTCGGTCGATGCGTCTGAGAACAGAAAGCATCTCCGGGGGTGGGGGGGGGAGTGCGTATAGGCAACTCCTCTTAAGAGGTTCTTGTCGTCGAGCCACCAGGCTAGGTCCTGCCTCACCTTGTCCGTGATAGCCACGGGAAAGTAAGGAGGATCCCTGGCCTGAGACCAACTCTCCCTTAGCCTCCACTGGAGAGACCGTAGGTGAAGACGCCCGTGAGGGACTAACTTCTCGAGTGACGACAGATGGCCGATCACGACTTGCCATTGCTGTGCTGCCTGTTCCTGCCGCGACAGGAACCGGCCGGCTGCCTCCCTGAATTTGCTGATACGCAAGTCTGCGGGAAAGACTTGCCTGCTACCGTATCTATCAGCATACCCAGGTACTTCATCTTCTGCTTGGGTTCGAGATCGGACTTCTCGTAGTTTATCACGATCCCCAGATCGCGACAAAACTTGAGGAGTCGATCTCTGTCCTGTAGCAACTGCGAGCGGGAGCTCGCCAGGACCAGCCAATCGTCGAGATACCTCAGAAGACGTATCCCGTTCGAATGGGCCCAAGCCGACACCAGAGTGAACACTCGCGTGAACACCTGTGGGGCGGTTGAGAGACCGAAAAACAAAGTGCCTGAATTGGTACACCGTCCCGTCGAAGATGAAGCGGAGGTACTTTCTGGAGGACTGATGGATGGGTATTTGAAAATACGCGTTCCTTCAGGTCCACTGAAAGCATGAAATCGTTCCCCCTGATCGAGTCGAGCACTGAGCGTGCCGACTCCATCGTGAACCGCGTCGTCGCGAAACGAAGAGGTTCAGGGGAGAGAGGTCTATCACCGGGCGCCAGCCCCCCGATGCCTTCTCCACTAGGAAGAGGCGGCTGTAAAAGCCCGGTGACTGGTGACTGGTCCTCCACGATTTCTACAGCTCGTTTCGCCAGCATGGTCTTGATCTCTGTCGAAGAGCGTTGTCCTTTGTTGATCCCCGGACATAGGTCTGTAGATGGACCGGTTTGGAGATGAGGGGGGGCCGAGACTCGAAGGGTAGTAGATATCCCTCCCGAAGGACCGTCTACTATCCAGTTTCTCGGCGCCGTAGCGCTGCCAAGTCGCCCAATGGCTCGCTAGGCACCCCCCCCCACTTCCGGCAGCAGGTGAGGGGGAACGCCGTCCCTAGCGTTTCCCTCCTCGTTTCGACTTCTTTCCAGCACTCCTCGGGGAAAGGAGGGCTGGGAGGAGGGCTGATTTTCGGCCTCCTCTAGCAGAAGTTGAAACAGCTGGAGTCTTCGCACGGGGTTTGGACGGTGCAACCGTCTTCGCCGCCGTGGAAGCGCTAGCCAAGCTCTTTGGTTTGGCCGCAGTTACTCGAGGTTGCCCAGAAACCTTCGAGACTGCCTGGTGGACTAAGCGGTCACTCTCGTCAGTGGCGCCGCCGTTCCACCGCAGCGTCCACCATCTCTCCAGGAAAGAGAGCTGGGGAACTCCTAAGAGGCTGTCCATTTCGTAGCCGAGTGCCGCTTCACGCCCGGCCCCCTTGGTCACTCGGGTAAGGACTGCGTCCCTACGTCGAAGAACCAAGTTGGCCCACAGGTTAGCAGTCTGATGGGCGAGGTAAGAGATTGCTCTTCCTCCAGACTGGGCACAGTCTCCTGAAAGAAGCGTCGTCTTCTGAGAGCAGAACTCCCAGAGCCGGCCGCTACTTTGGATATTGTGAGGGACCACAAATCCAACCAGGAAACTGCCTGGAATGCTGCCATAGCGGTAGATTCCAGGGCAAGTGCCTCCTGCTGCGAGAACCATAAGTTCTCCGACAGGAGCTGCTGCAGGGACACACCTGGAGTCAGCCTCGCTAACTCCGGGTTAACCTGTTTCGGCAATATCGGGTCTTCAGATGGCACTGTAAAAATCGCCTCTGCCGCTGTAGAGGAGGAGGAAGCAGCTTAGAGGACCGTCCGGATTTTAGCGAGTCCTCCCGTCCGGAGACGAGATTCTCCACCTGATCCAGGACCGAGTCCGCAAGCTCCGATCGTGGCAACCCCCATCATCATTTTGGGCTCCCTCTTGGGACCCCAAAATGACTCGAGCCGGGACGTGGGCTCTGCTGGTGGTAGCGGCGATCCTTCCGCAAGGTCATTATGCAGACGCATCAACTTAATGACCTCTGCGAAGTTCTCTGTATCTCAGGCGTCACAGCGTCTTGTGGAGTAGGACCGTCCAGTCCCTCCAGCAAGAGCATATCCCTCGATACTCCTCCTTCAGAAGGAGGAACAGCGACAGACCCCTGACGGTCGCCTCCAACTACTTGCGCGTTACGTTCTGGTCGGTCCTAAGACCGTGACTGAGCCGCACGGCGTCATAGCTGGGTCACGAGCGGCGCACCTCTCGTGATCGCTCCTTGGTGACCTCGCTCCTCCCGGTAATAGCCGAGGAGGTTGAAGGTACAGGAGAGGCAGACCTGACGCTCCCCCCTCGCTCGCTGGCAGGACCAGCGTGCGTGGAGGGCTGCTGCTGATCGTCAACCCGCGGTGACGGTCGAGCAGCAGGCCTAGCCTTGCCGCTCGCCTGGGGCGATTGGTCGGACTGAGAACGTCGAGACCGATCTCTAGCGTCAGGCGAGCTTGCCGCTGGTCACCGTCTCCGCCCCGGTCCCATCGGGAGCGGCGGACGGGTGACCTGCTAGGTTCTCCCTTTCGCGTCGAGACCGGCCAGGCCGGTCCCTCTCGGCGCAAAATCCGTCAAACCGCTGGTACCAGCCGTGGGTGGTCCCACCTCCCGCGGCCGTGGGGACTCCTTCCTCGCCTCAACCGTGGCCGGTCAGCGACCGTCACGTCAGCCCGAGCAGCCAGTTGATCGCTGCGAGAGCGTCCACTGGCCTGGCGAGAGTCGCGTGCACGACTCTCGCCAGTCCTTCTGCTCCGCGCCGCTGTCTTGACGGCGAGCAAGCTCGGGCGTCAAAACAAAAACTTTGGCTGGACGGTCCTCTTTGGAAGAGCGTCCACTCGGTGCTTCTCGCGAACGAGAAGCGGCCGAGACGGAACATGGTTTTAGCGGCAGAACCGCTAGCACCAGGTGAGGACGCACCAGCCGAGGCTGGTGCACCTCTGGTCCCCGTCGACTTCTTCTTTGCAGAAGAAGCGACGGGCCCCGTTCCCGAAGGAACAGGAGGACCAGCAGAAGAGCTCCCCGACTCGCCTGAGCGAGCCGGGCCCTTAGAAGATCCCGAAGGAGTCTTCTTAGGGGGGGAGGAGGCAGCCTTCTTCTTCTTCGGCTGTTTAGCCTTAGAAGTCGAAGGGGAAGGAGAGGCAGCAGACGACGAAGAAGACGATGAAGACGACGACGACACCTTCTTCCTCTTCCTCTTCTTCTTCGCCAGGCTCCGCAGAACAGACGTCAGGTCTTCCATCCAGAGGGAGCCGGGCAGTTGCCGAAGCAACAGGGCCGACTGCACCTGTCCGGAAAGACCTGAGCCTGTGACAGCAACACCAGCAGCAGGAACAACAGGAACAGGTCCGGGAACAGCAGGAACGGCAGGAACATCTGAAAGGGAAAGTGCAGGCCGATCTGAAATGGAAAGAGTAGCTGGAACGGCAGCAGGTACGGCAGGCACGGCAGGTACCACGGGAGAGCCAGGCGTCCTGTCGCAGTTACCGACATCCGTGGCACTGGCGGCAGGTCCAGGGGGGTCCACTCTGTTTGGGCAGCGGAAGTCCGGGGTCGGCAAAGGAAAAAATCCAGGTGGTGGTGGCACCGTCCTCCTTGGCACGGCAAAGGCAAAGCAATTGTTTTTTGTATAGCCACCGTGGGTGTCACCGACATTATATGGGCGTATATACCAGATGTGGTGGCATCTCATACGCTGGTGTGTTATTGTGGTGGTAGTTGTGGTCACCGCACCATGAGTGACCACAGCGACCCCGCCAACCGCTGGAGCAACCCTGGATGCTGGGCACTCCCTGCAGTCCCAGCGACTCCCACACCTGTCCCAAGTCGTCCTTCGCTGATGGCACACCTGCGGAAGCAACAGTCGGGTTCAATTAAGGAGGGGCTTCCCCGCGCCTGGGGGCGACAAAACACCCCCCCCCAGAGCGGACGGAAGACCCCGAGTACAGCTGTACGTTCTGGGTAGCGGGCGCCCTCCTCCACACTCGACGGATCGAGAGAGGAAAAGGACTCCGCTACCCCCCCCGCAGGGGAAGGCGCGAAACGTGGGGGCTGGCCGGGAGGCAGGAAAGAGGACGAAGTGTCCGTCACCAAAGGAGTCACTGGACTTTCCGATGACTTCTTGGCCGGCCTAAGTCTCTTCCTGCCCTCGTACAGCACCCACTGCGCCTCGGACCAATTCATACAAACCACACATGGTTCGTTGCGGGAGCACTCTCGCCCCCGACAACGAGAACAAACCTCGTGGGGGTCCACCTCAACGAATGACCTGAACCCTCCACATTTACGCCCCTCCAGCCACGGGACACACTCTACGGGCGACTGGAGGGCGCGGATGATATTTTCCATTTTTTCTTCCAATTCACTCATTGCAAGAATAATAGAATTGAGAAAAAGTACTTACAATCACTCCTGATATACAGAAAGAGAAACAAAATACTCAAAGTTGAAGCAAACGACAAAGCGGGCAGAGCGATGGCGAACACGTCCTTCCCACACACGGCCGAAAGCAAAAGTGATTTGTTTCCTACCCATCCCAGTCGCGCGGCGCGCGACGATCGGACAAGCAGTTAACTACCGTTCTCCCTTGTTCGAAGCTTACGACCGTTCCAGCTGCCGCTAGCTACTTCCTATTGTTAAAGGTACCGAGGGTTTGTATACGTATCGGAACAAAGTGCATTTTATGGTGAAACTGATAAAAGAAAAAAAAAAAGGAATTTGTGGATATTTCTCATAGAAAACACAGCGAATAGGCAAATTTTCCGTGAATAACAGGGGTATATGTTCCAGAGAGAAATCCGCGAATATGTGTCTGCGAATACGGGGGGTTTACTGTGCGTACTTCAAATTCACCTTCACAGAACAGAGAAGTTACAAAGATACAAATCAATGCACAAAGTTACTGGCACAACACAGCTTACTACACTTCCTATTAATATTCTGTCATGACAAAAAATGGATTGCTCTAGTTGCTATATGTGATGCAGTCAATTCACTGACTTCTATATCTGAATTTTAAACTCACCTGACAATCCATTCTTTTTCACATACTCTAGCTGACGTGAGAATTGTTTCAGAGCACTATCTTGTTCAATCTTTAAGCATTTCTCCATCACGGCTTCCTTCATGAAAAAGGCTTCTTGCGTTAATCTGAAAGTACAAATATTTCATGAATTATATACCTGATAAAATGTAACATTTTTTAGAGTAAATGAAATGTGCAGCCATTAAGTCTGATAGAAGTAATATGCTTCTTTTGCACATATACAGTACATTACCTAAATTAGACTAATAGCTGTTTTACCCTCAAGCACTATACATATAAGTAATTGCAGTTCCTGAAAAAAAATTTACTCATTTTAAAACTACTGTACTACCTCTCTTCCACTTTGGGAATGTTTGTGTGATGCAGCCTCATACTAAAACTTAGATTACAGTAAAAGTTTTTATGGTGAAATGTTTTAGATGTCATTACATTTTAATAGTGGTAGACAACTACTTTATCATTTTCTTTTTCTGTCAGCTTGCTCGTGAACAGTTACGTTTCTTTTGCATAAAACACGTAGAAAAAACTTTATAATGTTCACATGTTGTACACACTAAAGCATGACAAGTGTCTATTAATATTATTCAAGCTAATGGGACATATGCAGAACAGTTTAAAATATGTAAACTTTAGCAGCTATTGCAAGTTAATTTATACATTTGAGATGCCTCATTACTTTAATAAGTATTAGTAAGATTTTTATCTAATGCAGAACTTTGACTACATGACTAAACAGTACGTACTTAATTTTAAACCACTCCAAATATATAACGGTTATATACTGAATTAAAACAGTATCATTTAGAAAATCCTAACTTATTTTGTGAATTTTCAAACAAAAATCTCTATGTTGACAGATTTTGACAATTACTTTGTTTTCAGCTTTATTATTATATATAATAACAGTACAAAACTTTTTTTTCATATTATGTTGCTATATGTGGTGTAATTTTTTAACATTTTCCTGCTTCCTTACTGAACATAAACTATGAGAAGTCAGTTTACAATGTCTAGCATGTCATGTAGGGTTTGGTTTCACAATTGGAAAAATAATTTAATTTTGGTATTCCTTGAAAAAGTTTCATATCAACATGCATGTTATATCATACTCTTGAACATTAACACTGGTATAGGTACAGAGTGACCATATGCTGTGCATGCTAACAAATATTAGGGAGGAGGACTTAACTAAGAGTCTAACCCTTCCACAAAATATGGTTAACTGTAGTACCTATCTTGGCCCCCATCCAGTTGTTTAATGCTGGCCACTTTGGTGTAAGAAAAAATCTTGAATGACCACTGACTTATGCATGTCACGTTCTAGTGTTGGGTAAGCTGGAAATCTGCAGGTGAAATGCATAGTGATATCCACGCTGAAGTTGTTCAGTGACAAAGCTTCACATTGCAGCCATCAATGACACTGTCACATGTCCATATTTAGGGTGCCGTGCAGCGTGTCAGTAGTTTTCCAATTTGAGCTCATCCAACAAATGAATTCAAGCTCATCACATTGTCCATATATAGCTTATTCACTGTACTATCATAGTTAGTTAGTTATTTCATTGACAAAAATATACAATTATTAGTACGAATTTGTCCAAAAAGAGGCATAATACAAAATATACAAAGTAGATAGTAATCTCTTTTGTTCTTGCAAGTACATGGCCTACAAAGAAAAATACAACATCAAGTACAAATAACATAAACATTTAAGATTTAAAAAAAAAGGAACTTACTATAGAGAAAAACAGTCACATAACTATAATTTTTATGAAAATCATTCATTCATAAACATCAAATTATCAGTATCAAGTCCTAATAAACATAATGCTTGAAAAAAGTAAAGTTTATCTGAAGAAAAACATAAAACAGAAGACAAAGCCACACATTACTTATAAATATGAAGAACTTCACAAACATACATACCCAAATCAACATTATCACTTTCATTTAATAAAGTACTCTGAGACTCATAACTCAAGTTTGGATATTTATGCCTACATGGCATTGACAAGGGGACAATTGATCAGAAGTATGGTCAGCTCCACCTACCTAATTAATAATAAAGCCAACAGCTATATTTCTAAGTACCAGCAATGACATTTGTGGTGAAGTACGGAAGCTTCCTGCAGTGATAAATACACCTACTCCCTTGGTTGGAACCTTATCTCTCATATACAGTATTAATATCTCTAATTCTTGGCAGCATGAGTTTTGCATAAATAAAACAAGAGGTACTATGTATACTGTATAGATGCCTTAGCCAAGCTTCACCCTTATCATCTTTCATATTAATTTGCAACCAAAGTAAGGAAACTGAATGCAAACATCAAGGAACAGTATGCCCAAATTATCCATATTTATATGGATAAATTTTTTGTGTGAATAATTTGGGATGCCAGAAAATGGGTGATTGGCTGAAAAAAGTAGAATATATACATAAATTGTTCAGCAAGTCCTAAAAAATCAAAATAGGGCCTTCCTTACAGATTCACCACATTCCAGGGAAGTGTGATTTAACAGATGTCTTATCATTTGTCCCTGAATGATCAGCTGCCGATTAGTCATGATTTGAGTTGAGGAATGTTCAAATCGTCAGTCTTTCACTGTAAGTTGTGACCCAGGTTGCACATTTGTTTTATAAGACAACACTATGACTAACCTCTCATCCATTCAGATACAAATCACTGAGATGGAGAGAACTATTTAAAAATTACCAGGCTTTGTGACAAATTTGCTGCTTGCATTATGTAGTCTGTACAAAATATAGCATAATTTTACATACAACTGTGCTACTTACATTAAACTGAATTATGCTGCTAGTTCTATTAAATAATAGCTAATAAGTTCTGTTATTTCATGTTTTAGGCTAATTCATGTATTCTAGAAGGTGATGCTACCAGTGCTTGTGTTAAAAACTCACCAATACACAGATCAAGAGAAGTAAAGTGGGTTAGATATGACAATTTGTCCAAAAATGAAGTTTTTATGATAAAACAAAGTTTAATGTATACTTACCTGGCAGGTATATATATAGCTATATTCTCTGTTCCACTGGCAGAAATTTTCAAAACTCGCGGCAATCGCTAGTAACCTATTAGTAGTTCAGGCAACCACCACCCGTTACCGTGGCGCTAGCGCTAGGAACCGTTCCCAATTGGGCCAGATTTTCTCTGAACCCTGTCCCCTGAGGGGAGGCGGTGGGAATTAAATTATATATACCTGCCAGGTAAGTATACATTAAACTTTGTTTTATCATAAAAACTTCATTTTAATGTATGACACTTACCTGGCAGTATATATATAGCTGATTGACACATTTGGAGGTGGGTCAAGGACAGCAACATTCTTAGAGTATAAAAATATTATTAAAATATTATTAAAACTCCAGGTTCCTTACCTGCTAAGGTAGCTGACTTCATAGGTCCTGCCTCTAAGCCTGCTTAAACCTTAGTAGCTCTCAACAAGGAAGTGTCCTGTATGTTGAAGAAGCTAAGACTGGAACTGACAACTGGACGTGACCAATGTGTTGACAGATCCTTACAGCCCTCTTATGCCACGGCATTCAAGCTAGTAACAGATCATTTACCTGAACTACACACACATCACCAGATAATAACTAACACGACTGAGAAAAGTACCGCACCCTTTTCTCAGACGACCAAAAAACACAAACACCATCACCTAATAAAAACAACTAGCTTACAAGAAGGTTATGGGGTAGGAACTCCTTTGCCCAATACTGTACCCGAGGACACGTATGGACCTAGAGTCTGACAATTATCGAAGGTTGTCTGAACATCCCTAAGATAATGAGACGCAAATATTGAATTAGTTCTCCAATATGTGATTCAATAATTTCCTTGAGGGCTAAATTCTTTTTAAACGCTAATGAAGTTGCCACTGCCCTGACTTCATGAGCCTTCACTTTTAAAATACCAAAGCTCTGCTCTTCACAACATATGAGCCTCTTTAATTATCTCTCTCATGAAGAAGGCTAGAGCGTTCTTCGTCATGGGTCTAGTGTGGGGTCTTTAACCGAACACCACAGAGCATCAGACCTCCCTCTGATAACTCTTGTTCTTTCTATAACATCTCAACGCTCTCACTGGCGGGCAGAGAACTCTTTCTTGCTCGTTACCGACCAATTCAGCTAGACCCAAAACTTCAAAGGCTCTTGGCCAAGGATTAGCTGGATCCTCATTCTTGGCCAAGAACCTTCTTGGAATGAACACACTGCATTGCCGTCTCCATCCCACCTTCTTCGATATGGCCTGAAGCTCACTAACTCTTTTAGCAGTTGCTAATGCTACTAAAAAGATTAGTCTTCTTAGCAAGATCTCTCAGAGAGGATTCCTCTAACGGTTCGAATTTGCTAGAAGTTAAATACTTCAAGACCACATCCAGGTTCCACGCAGGTGGCCTGCCTTCTGATTGTTCTTCGTCCCAAACGACCTAATCAGATCTCTCAGATCTAAGTTATTCGAGATGTCTAGATCCCTGTGTCTAAACACTGAGGTTAGCATACTCTTATAACCTTTAATTGTCGAAACTGACAAGTGTAAATCCTTCCTCAAGTAAAGAAGGAAATCTGCGATTTGGGTCACAGAGGTACTGGATGAAGACACTTTCCTGTTTTTACACCACTTCCGGAAATGTCCCACTTCGACTGATACACCGTGATTGTGGAGGTTATTCTGGCTCTAGCCACTGCACTGGCCACCTCTCTAGAATATCCCTCGCTCTGACCAGACCGTTTCGATTTAGTCCTGAACGCAGTCCAGACCCAGAGCGAGGGTATTCTTGTGAAACCTGTCGAATAAGTGTTGTTTGAGTAAAATCTACTCTTAGAGGAAGCGTCCTTGGCGTATCTACCGTCCATTCCAGTACCATCTGTGAACCAACTTTGGGCCGGCCAAACGGGGCTATTAAGGTCATCCTCGTTCCTTTGCTCTCCCTGAACTTCTTCATCACTTTCCCCAGCCCTTGAAACGGAGGAAAAGCGTACAGATCTAAGTTTGACCAATCCTATCAGGAATGCATCTACCGCCACTGCTTCCTGGTCTGGAATCGGAGAGCAATATGTGGTAATCTCTTTGTTCTGGCTGTCGCAAACAGATCCACTACCGGACGGCCCCACAACTTCCACAGGCTCTGGCAAACCTCCATGTGCAACGTCCACTCCGTCGAGAGAAGTTGCTCTCTCCTGCTCAACAGGTCCGCACCCACGTTCTTCTCTCCTTGTATAAACCTGGTGAGTATCACGACCTTTTCCTCTTCTGCCCAAAGCAGAATTTCTTTTGCCAGATTGTAAAGGGGAAAAGAATGAGTTCCCCCTTGCTTCCGAATATATGCCAGAGCCGTGGTGTTGTCCGAGTTGACCTGCACTGTCTTGTTTCGAATCAACTCTCTGAAGTGCTTCAAAGCCAAGAAAATTGCCAACAGTTCCTTCCTGTTTATGCCAACTTTGTTTCGTCCTTGTTCCAAGTCCCGACACCTCTTGAGGGCCCTAATGTCGCTCCCCAACCCCGCGTCCGACGCGTCGGAAAAACAAGACGAGGTCTGGGTTCTTCTGCTGAAGCGACATCCCTCTTGCTAACCTGCCTGGAGTTAGCCACCACTTTTAATTCCTCCTTTACTTCGGTCGGAATTAGAAACTGGAAGGAATCCGGTTGCGATTTTCTTGGCCATGAATCCTTCAGAAAAACTGAAGAGGTCTCATGTGCAGTCTTCCTAAAGAAATGAACCTCTCTAGTGAAGAGAGTGTGCCCAGTAGACTCATCCACTCTCTTGCAGAGCCATCGGTCTTTCTTTAGAAAATCCTGCACCTTCTGACTGCATTGGGCTTGCCTTTCGGGGGACGGAAAAGCGAAAAGTCACTGTCCGATATCTGAATCCCAAATAAACTATCTGTTGTTGGGGCTGCAAATGGGACTTTCCCCACTATTCACTACCAGACCTAGGTCCTTTGCTAAGTCCAATGTTTGACTTACGTCCTCCAGACATTGAATTCTCGACTGGGATCTTATCAACCAGTCGTCCAGATACAAAGACACTCTGATCCCTCTTAAATGTAGCCATCTCGCCACATTGGACATCATCCTCGTGAATACTTGAGGGGCTGTGCATAAAGGCCGAAGCATAGGGCCTTGAACTGAAAGACCCTGTCCTGAATCACAAACCTTAGATACTTCCTGCTTCCTGGATGAATCGGAATATGAAAGTATGCGTCTTGTAAGTCCAGAGTCGCCATCCAGTCCCCTGGACGTACCGCTGCCAGTACTGAATCGTTCGTCTCCATAGTGAACTTGGTCTTTTCTACGAAAAGATTCAGTTGACTTTACGTACCAGCACTGGCCTCCAACCTCCCGAGGACTTTGCAACCAGGAACAGACGGTTGTAAAATCCCGGAGATTCGTGATCCAGAACAGGTTCTATTGCTCCTTTCTCTAGCATGGAAGCTACTTGCTCCCACAGAGCCGCTTTCTTCTCTAAATCGTTGTAATTTGCCCCGAGGGCTCTCGAGATGTTGCGAGAGGGGGGGGTCGTTTTCACGAAAGGAATCTTGTATCCTTCCCGAGCTACGTTGACAGCCCAGGGATCTGCCTGCATTTGTTGCCAGACTTCCCAAAAACCTTGAAAGTCTGGCTCCCACTGTCGTCTGGAGGGGACCAGTTCTCATTCTTTAGAGGGGTTCTTGGCTCCTCTTTTCGCTGGTACTCTCTTACCCCTAAAGGCGGGTCGAGCGAATGTTCTTCCTCGAAAGGGCTGTTGCGACGGTCTAGTCTCCTTTGGCGTCTTCTTCACCAACTTGGTTGGTAAGAACTTCTTAACCGAAGAAGAAAGAAGATCTTGAGTGGCTTTCTGCGAAAGGGATAGAGCTATATCCCTAATCACCTCTGAAGGAAACAGCTGTTTCGAAAGGGGAGAGAACAGTAACTCCGATTTCTGAGAGTTAGAAACTCCTTTTGAGGCGAACGAACACAAGAGCGATCTCTTCTTAAGCACTCCTGCTGTGAATAACGAAGCCAGCTCATTCGTTCCGTCTCTAAGAGCCTTATCCATGCAGGACATAATGCTCGTTAGATGTTTCTAAGTCCTGCGAATCCTCTTCTCCTATGGAATTCGCTAGCGCTCCCAAAGACCAATCCAAGAAATTAAAGACTTCGAAAGTCCTAAAAATCCCTTTAAATAGATGGTCAAATTCCGAGGACGTCCACCAGACCTTGGCCGACTGTAACGCCTGTCTGCGTGAGCTGTCCACTATACTGGAGAAGTCCCCCTGGGAGGAGGCAGGTACTCCCAGGCCTAGACTTTCTCCAGTAGCGTACCATACTCCTGATTTAGAAGCAACTTAAATTAGCTGGAGGAAAAACAAAAGAGTATTTCCCCGCTTCTTTCTTGTCCTTCATCCAGTCATTCACCCGTTGAAGGGCCTTCTTTGCCGAAATTGACATCGTCATTTTCAGGAAGGAGGACTTCTTTGGAGTCCTAGTCTTGGAAAACTGTGATAAGGGGGATAAACGGAGCTGTCGGTTTAAATTCCCCTCCAAAACAGCAATAAGACGTGAAGTCAGAACCTTATAATCTGAAGGAAGGTTCTGTATTCTTTTCTTCAATTACTTCCAACTCTTCTTCTGCTGAAGAAATATCTTGCAAGTCGTCGTCGTATTGACGCTTCGTTGACGGACTAGCGTCCTGCCGCCTGCGTCCTGCGGCTAGCGAAGCATCGGCGTCCTGCCGCTTCTCGATGTCTTGTCGCCTGCGTCCTGCGGCTACCGATGCGTCTGCGTCCTGCCGCCTCTCGATGTCCTGCCGCCTGCGTCCTGCGTCCATCGTAGACACGCCTGCTTCCTGCCGCCTGCGTCCTGCGTCCACCATTGGTCCCGCGTCCTGACGTTTGCGTCCTGCTTCTTCCGACACTATTTTCCTTTTTCCTCCTAGCGCCAGTGCGCCCTGCGTCCTCGGCGAACGCGTCCTTGTCTTCCCTTTTCGAAGACTTAATGGGAAGGAAATCGTCCTTACGCCTCGAAGATGCGTTCAGGAGCATCCCAAGACTTCACCAACACTGCCAACTTGGACTGCATTTCCCGTAAGAAATGCTTCGTACCATCCTCCTGAATGGTAGACGACGAAGGATGAGGATTACGAGATGGATGCGACCTAAAGGAGAGCGATCTTGTACTCTCCCACCCGACGGAGAAATACGAGGGGAGGATCCATGAGAAGATGGAGGCGATTCTCCCAATGCAATACCATGCCGAGACGGACGTATATCGCCAGTGCGATTTGCGTCCTCTCTAGTACGAAAGATCCTTTTCCTCTTGATCGGTACTGCTCCCCCCGTCTTCCGAGGATGACAACACCTCAGGACTACTCAAGCCTCACTATCTTGCACCTGTCTCTCGAGAGCAGTTGATGTCCTGAACGTCCTCTTGAGTGGGCGAGACACCACTGCATACCGACGTTCTCGCTCGGAAGTCGAACTTCCGAGGACGCACACTTCCCAGTTACGCCTTTTCTGCGGCGAACTGCAACAGCCTGGGAACTTGCAACAGGACTGTTCGAAGGGACGCCTGACCGTGTCAAAACCTCTCTCGCCTCCCTTCGACTGTCGACATGCCTTCTCCCTTGGGTCTGGGAGCTTGACAGAGGTCCAGGTCTAGGAGCACGAGAGAGACGATCAGACGCCCCCTCACTACACTTTCACTGACATCGAAAGCACTAACTTTGTCTGTAAGTCGCTGTATCTGGTCGCCCATGGACGCAAGGGCAGCGAACACTTTCACATTTATTTGACGTTCGTCTCCTCCGATACAGCAGCGGGCGCAGGAGATACCTGGGGAGAAGGAACTACCAATTCTACATTAGAAGGAGCTGGAGGAGGAAAATACAATCACTCCTTTACTCGAAGAATTTTGACTTCTCACTACGAGAAAACAGATCTCCTTACACGATCTTTCTCCAGTCTCTCAACGTATTTCATAAGACCTCCATTCCTTCTCTGATAAATTCTCACATTCAATGCATCTATTCTCCCAAGTACACACATTCTCCCTACATTTCTTACAAACGGTATGAGGGTCGACCGAAGCTTTCGGCAGTCTTACCTTACACCCCTCTTTTACACACACTCTAAACATACTTCCAGAGGTCGACATCTTAAAGAACAATCCAAAGCGAATGCCAAGCTAACGTTTCCGAGTACAATAGCAAAATCCAAGATCAGTCAGCAACGAGAATGAAAAATTCTAGCAGGGAACCACCAAACAATGTTGCCGGTTCGGCTGGCAGAGAAAATCTGGCCCAATTGGGAACGGTTCCTAGCGCTAGCGCCACAGTAACGGGGTGGTGGTTGCCTGAACTACTAATAGGTTACTAGCGATTGCCGCGAGTTTTTGAAAATTTCTGCAGGTGGAACAGAGAATATAGCTATATATATCCTGCCAGGTAAGTGTCATACATTAAATTGCATTTTTCCTAACTATAACACAAACCTGAGGTCCTTTTACAATAGGAAGGTACTAGCGGCAGCTGGATAGGTCGTAAGCTTTCGAACAAGGGGTTCGGTAGTTAACTGCTTGTCCGACAGGCGCGCGCGCGCGACTGGGAGGTAAACAAATCACTTTTGCTTTTGGCCCAAGCAAAAACTGCAGAGTGAGGGGTGGCATGAGGTGGGACTATGTGTAAAAGGACCTCAGGTTTGTATAGTTAGGAAAAATGCAATTTTGGACAAATTGTCATTTGTTCCGACACAGCATACAAACCTTCGGTCCTTTTACAATAGGAAGACTCACTTCTTGGTGGGAGGAATCTGAGTCTTTTGTGAACAGACTGGTGTTCGCCCAACCTTGGAAGCCTCCCTGGGTCGTAAAGAGCAAGGGAGGGATCCAAGCCTCTGTCCGATTGATCGGGGTTAGTGCACCGCAGATCAATGGTCAGACCTCTGGACCAAGTACTAAGAGAGAGGCAAGCGTATCTCTTCGTACCAGCAATGTAAGAACTTGTTCCTGTACAGGAGCAAATATAAAGTCATGGGTTTGTCTCTTGTAGGCATCCACTTCCCCCCCCCCTTGTAGGAGGAAGTGGTGGATATTCTGCTCCTATCCCTAGTGAAAGGGATAGGATGGGGCTCTGTCATATAGCTCACCTGCATCTCGTCCTCATCCAGCGTAGTGACGACCCGTGGCCCTCTGCCCACAGGTAGAGGAGGAGGAAAGATGGGAAGAGGGAGCCAGTCACTCACTCACTCCCACAACATCCATCCACACAGTTCACACCAGGACTCGATGCTGTTTCAGCCTGCGAGGGTCTGGGTTAGCTACACAACTTGTTTTTGAGCAGCCACCACGGGTCCCAAGGAAAAGGTATCCAAGGACCTGTGGGCAATATCCCGAAGGTAGAAGGACGTAAAGGTAGTCTGGTTAGACCAGACCCCTGCCTTCAGGACCTGCGCCACGGAGAAGTTCTTACGAAACGCAACGAGGGCCAATACTTCTGACTTCGTGAGCTCTCGGACGGGACGACGGATGGTCGTCACTACCATCAGCCTCATACGCCCTCCTGATGACCTCATGTAGCCAGAATGAAAGAAGTGTTCTTGGATACTTCTTTCTTGGTTACCCCGGTGCTAACGAAGAGGCGTCGACACTCAGGCCTGAGGTGTCGAGTTTTCTTCAGATAGCGCCGTAGCGCCCTCACAGGACAAAGCAGCATCTCATCCGCATCATTATCGGTGAAGTCCATTAGGGAGGGAATCGTGAAGGACTCGAACCTGTCGTCAGGGACCGACGGTTTCTGAGTCTTCGCAACGAAGTTCGGGACGAAATCGAGCGTCACAGATCCCCATCCTGGAGTGTCGTACATCATAGGAAAGACCATGAAGTTCCCCTACTCTCTTCGCCGATGCCAGGGCCAGCAAGAAGAGGGGTCTTGAGGGGTCAGATCCCTGTCTGACGACTCTCGGAGTGGCTCGAACGGTGTTCGAGTCAAACTCCTAAGGACGAGAGTCACAATCCCACGCAGGGGGCCTGAGTTCCCTGGGTGGGCAAGACCTTTCGAAGCTCCTCATAAGCAAGGAGATCTCGAACGAGTTCGAGATGTCCAATCCCCTCAGTTTCAGGACAAGAGCCAGGGCGGCTCTGTATCCTTTGACTGTGGGGACTGAGAGGAGCTTCTCTCGGCGAAGAAACACGAGGAAATCCGCTACCTGCTAAAGAGTGGCTCTGAGAGGAGATAGACCCGTCTACGACACCAACCCACAGAAGACGGCCCACGTTCCCCTGGTACACAGCTGCAGAGGACTGACGGACGTTTCCAGCCATCTCTGTTGCTGCGCTACGAGAAAAGCCTCTCGTTCGCAAGAGATGGTGGATAACAGCCAGCCGTGAAGTCGTAGGGACTGGACTGCTCGGTGGTACCGCTCGACGTGTGGCTGGGCGAGAAGGTTGTGCCAAGGGGGAATCTCTCTCGGTTCTCCTGCGAGAAGAGCCAGCAGGTCCGGATACCAAATGGCCTGTGGCCATTTGGGAGCCACCAGGATCACTCTGAGATTCGGGTGACCAGTGCTCGACTGATCACCTTGCGAATCAGGCTGAACGGGGGAAAGGCATAGACGAAGAGGTTGTCCACGGGTGTTGAAGAGCGTCCTCTGCAGCTGCCCATGGGTCCGGCACGGCTGAGAAGGAAAACCTGAAGCTTTCTGTTGTGGCGGGTGGGGCGAACAGATCCCCGACTTGTCGCCCCCACAGGTCGAAGAGCCTTTTTCCGCACGTCCTGGTGTAGAGACCACTCGGTCCCTATCACCTGATCCCGACGGCGGCTGAGCGTGTCTGCTACTACATTCCTCTTCCCTGGAATGTAGCGTGCCGACAGCTCTATTGAGTGTGCCTCGGCCCACTCGTGCACCTGCCGAGTCAACTGGTACAACGGGAGAGACACTAGGCCCCCCTGTTTGTTGACGTAGGCCACTACCGTGGTGTTTGTCGCACATCAACACCACTGAGTGTCCCATCAAGCGGTCCTGGAACTCTTGGAGAGCGAGAAAGCTGCCTTGAGTTCCAGTACATTGATGTGAAGGTGCTTGTCGTTCTCGTCCCACAACTCCTGAAGTCAGCAACTCCTCCAGGTGTGCGCCCCATCCCTCGGTCGATGCGTCTGAGAACAGCTGCATGTCCGGGGGGGAGTGCGCAGAGGCACTCCTCTTAAGAGGTTTCCTGTCGTCGAGCCACCAGGCTAGGTCCTGCCTCACCTCCGGTGTCAGTGACACTGGAAAGCTTGGGGGATCCGTCGCCTGTGACCAACTCTCCTTTAGTCTCCACTGAAGAGACCGCAGGTGAAGACGCCCGTGAGGGACTAACTTCTCGAGTGACGACAGGTGTCCGATCACGACTTGCCATCGCTGAGCTACCTGTTCCTGCGAGACAGGAACTGGTTGGCTGCCTCCCTGAATCTGCTGATCCGCGAGTCTGCGGGGAAGACTCGCCCTGCTACCGTGTCGATCAGCATACCCAGGTACTTCATCCTCTGCTTGGGCTCGAGATCGGACTTCTCGAAGTTCACAAACGATCCCCAGATCGCGACAGAACTCGAGTAGTCGATCCCTGTCCTGTAGCAACTGCGAGCGGGAGCTCGCCAGGACTAACCAATCGTCGAGATACCTCATCAGACGTATCCCGTGCGAATGGGCCCAAGCAGACACCAGAGTGAACACTCGCGTGAACACCTGTGGGGCGGTTGAGAGACCGAAACAAAAGTGCCCTGAACTGGTACACCGTCCCGTCGAGGTGAAGCGGAGGTACTATTTCGTGGAGGACTGATGAATGGGTATTTGGAAATACGCATCCTTCAAGTCCACTGAAAGCATGAAATCGTTCTCCTGAATGGAGTCGAGCACGGAACGTGCCGTCTCCATCGTGAACCGGGTCTGGCGAACGAACCGGTTCAGAGGAGAGATCTATCACCGGGCGCAGCCTCCCGTAGACTTTTCCACCAGGAAGAGTCGACTGTAAAAGCCCGGTGACTGATCCGTGACGATTCTACAGCTCTCTTGCTCAGCATGGTCTTGATCTCCTGTCTCAATGCTACGTCCTTCGATGACCCTGGAACGTACGACTGCTGTTGGACCGGGTTGGAGGTGAGGGGTGGCCGAGATTCGAAGGGTAATAGATATCCCTCCCGAAGGACATCTACAATCCAGGTCTCGGCGCCGTAGCGCTGCCAAGTTGCCCAATGGCTGGCCAGGCACCCCCCCACTCCCGGCAGCAGGTGAGGGGGAACGCCGTCCCTAGCGTTTCCCCCCTTTCTTCGACTTCTTCCCAGGGCCTCCTCGGGAGAAGGAGGGCTGGGAGGAGGGCTGGTTACGGCTCGGCCCCCTTTGGTAGAAGTCGAAGAAGACAGAGTCTTTCCCTGGGCTTCGACGCGACTACCGTCTTAGCCACTGTGGAAGCGCTAGCCGAGCTCTTTGGCTTGGCCGCAGTCCGAGGCTGCCCAGAAGCCTTCGAGACTGCCTGGTGAACCAGATGGTCACTGTCGTCAGTGCGCCGTCTGTCCACCGCAGCGTCCACCATCTCTCCTGGGAAGAGAGACGTGGAACTCCGTAAAGGTCCGTTGCGGAGTCCCATGCCGCTTCACGCCCAGCCGCCTGGAAACCTCGAGTAAGGACAGCGTCCCTACGTCGGAGAACCAGGTTGGCCCACAGGTTCACCGTCTGGTGGGCAAGGAAGGAGATGGCTCTTCCCCCAGACTGGCAAAGTCTCCTAAAGGCCGAGTCATCTTCGGAGAAATTCCCCCGGAGTTGGCTGCGACCTTAGATACTGTGAGGGACCACAGATCTATCCAGGAGACGGCCTGGAAAGCTGCCATGGCAGTGGATTCCAGGCCGAGTGCCTCTTGCTGCGAGAACCATAGGTTCTCGGACAGGAGCTGCTGCAGAGACACACCCGGAGTTAGCCTGGCTAACTCCGGGTTCACCTGTTTGGGCGGCATCGGGTCCTCAGATGGCACGTAAAAACGCTGCTGTCGCAGCAGAGGAGGTGGAAGCAGCTTGCTCGACCTGCCAGACTTGAGAGAACCGTCTTGCCCGGAGACAAGAGATTCTACCTGGTCCAGCACTGAGTCGGCAAGCTCAGAACGCGGCAAACCCACCGTCGGTCTGGGTTCCCTCTTCGGGCCCCAGAACGACTCGAGCCGGGACGTGGGCTCGGATGGTGGGAGCGGCGATCCTTCCCCGAGGTCGTTGTGCTGACGAATCAGCGCAATTACCTCGGCAAAGTTCCTCTGAATCTCAGGAGTGACTGCATCCTGCGGAGTAGGACCGTCCAGTCCCTCGAACAGGAGCAGCTCCCGAGACCCTCCTCCCTCGAGGGGGGGAACAGCGACAGACCCCTCTCGGTCTCCTCCAGCCACTTGTGCATACGACCTGGCCGGTCCGAGAACCGTGCCTGGTACGTAGGACGTCGTGGTGGGATCCTGAGGGCGCACCCCTCACGATCACTCCTCAATACCCCGCCCCTCCCGGTGTAACCCGAGGAGGTTGAAGGTATGGGAGAGGCAGACCTAACGCTCCCTCCTCGCTCGCTGGCAGAACCAGTGGGCTTGGAAGACTGCAGGCGATCGTCAACCCGCGGTGGCGATCGAGCTGCAGGCCTGGTCGAGCCGTCTCGCTGTGGAGAATGGCTGGACTGAGAACAGCGGCCCCGGTCTCGTGTGTCAGAAGAGCTGGTGCTGGTCGCCGTACCCGATCGCTCTCTGTGAGAGTGACGGTCAGGCGACCGGCGAGCTCCACTGTCACGGTGAGACCGGTGCGTATCCTCACGGCGCGTCACGTCGCTGGTACCAGCCGTGGCTGGTGCCGGCGAACGGGGGGACCTCTTCCCAGCCTCAGCCCGTAGCCGGTCGTGGACCGTCACGTCCGCCCGGGTAGCCAGCTGCTCGCGCGAGAGCGAGAGCTGGTCTGGTGAGAGTCGCGAGTGAGGCGGCTGTCACCAGTCTTCCGCTCCGTGCCGTGAACCTGACGCTGAGCTGGCTCAGAGGTATAGGTTTTCCTAGCTGCACAGTCCGCTGGTAGGCGACCGTACACTCGGTACCTCTCGCGAACGAGAGGCCGAGACGGATCCTGCTGCCGTGGTCGAACCACTAACAGCAGGCGAGGAAGTGCCGGTGTTAGCCGGCACTCCTCTGGTCCCGTAGTCTTCTTCCTTGCGGAAGAAGAGACGGGTCCTGCCCCCGAAGGAGCAGGGTGACCAGCGGAAGAACCCCCCGTCTCACCGGAGCGAGACGGGCCCTTAGAAGCTCCCGAAGGAGACTTCTTAGGGGGGGGGAGGCGACCTTCTTCTTCTTAGGCGGGGGGGGGGAGCCTTAGAAGAAGAAGGGGAAGAGGCGGCAGACGACGACGACGACGACGAAGAAGACGATGAAGACGACGACGACACCTTCCTCCTCTTCTTCTTCTTCTTCGTCAACCTCCTCAGGACCGATGTCAGATCTGTTCATCCAGGGCGGAGCCGGGGCTGCTGTTGCCGAAGCAACAGGGCCCGGACGCACCTGTCCGAACAGATCGGCATCGGGAGCAGCGGCGCCACGAACAGGAACAACGTCAGCAGGTGCAGGCATCACAGGAACAGCAGTGGAGACGGCAGGAACAGATACAGGAACGGCAGCAGTGGTCGGCAACATCACGTCCGTGAACAGCGGCTGGACAGGTACGGCAGGTACGGCAGGCTGTACAGGCGGCCCAGGTGACGGACCAGCGGCACAGACATCCTAGGTACTGGTGGGAGGTCCAGGGGCGAGCTCTTCGGGCACACGAAGTCCGGTCGAGGCAGCACGGCAAACCCAGGCGGCGGCATCACACTCCCCTGTGGTACGGCGACTGGCCCCTGCACCGATGTAGTTGGTGTAACAGAGACCGCGTGCGGGGTGTACACCAGGTGAGGAGGTGAAGCATAGCCAGAAGTTGAAAGGGTCGTGGTGGTGGTCGTCACCGTAGCATGCGTGACCGCCACAGAGCCAGCGAGATGGTAGAGCAGCCCCTGGACACTCGGCACGCCCTGCAGACCCAACGATGCCCACACCTGTCCGAGGTCGTCCTTCGCGCAACAGCACCTGAGGAAGCAAAAAGGTCGGGTGATTAGCCGGATCCTCTACCCGTCCGTGCGATGTCGACGAACGGATAGAGGACCCAGAATACAACTCCACATCGGGGTATCTCGCGCCCTCCTCCACACTCGACAGATCGGGTGAGGAGAAGGACCTAGAAACCCCCCCCGAAGGGGAAGGCGCCAAACGTGGGAGCTGAGCGGGCGGCAGGAAAGAAGACGAAGTGTCCGTAACCAAAGGAGTCGCGGGAGAGCTTTCCGACGACTCCTTTGCAGGCCTTCGCTTCTTCCTACCTTCGTACAAGCCCCACTGCGCCTCCGACCAAGACATACACACTTCACAGGGCTCGGCTCGGGTACATTCGCGGCCCCGACACCGAGCGCACAAACTATGTGGATCAATTTCAGGGAACGAGCGGAACTTACCGCATTTACGCCCTTCGGTACCCGGGCACAATCTCCGGAGGGTAGCGGGGCGTGGAGATTCCATGATTGATCAAATAAATCACAATTGGATTAATAAAGAGGAAATGATTGTACTTACAATGATGACTCATACACAAACACAACCATATACTCAGGGAAAGCAAACGACGAGAAGCGGGCAGAGAGCGTCGAACACACACGTCCACTCGCTGTGAGGCCGAAAGCAAAAGTGATTTGTTTACCTCCCAGTCGCGCGCGCGCGCGCCTGTCGGACAAGCAGTTAACTACCGAACCCCTTGTTCGAAAGCTTACGACCTATCCAGCTGCCGCTAGTACCTTCCTATTGTAAAAGGACCGAAGGTTTGTATGCCGTGTCGGAACAAAGGCTAGGTTCGGTTAAGCTAGTAAACGCCTGTTCATGCTACCCAAGTTATGCTAGTGCAGCCTGGGGGGGGGGGGGATGGAACTGTTACTTCAAAGAATTTTATAAATAATATCTTTAGATCAAACATGATGCAGAACATAGCCTAAGTACTAATATGAGATTTATAGTAAAAATGAGTCATTATCCATCATTTCCCACAGAAGTAGTTAAGGTATGTCCTCCTATCTCATCATTTGCTAGTAAGGTAGTTTGGGGGGATGCAGGCTTTTTCAGACCTTGGCTGATTCGGACCAGATTCGGACCTTAATCTTGGCTGATTCAGACCATTTGCTAGGCTGATTCGGACCCATACTAATCATTTTATATTATAGCGATGGATATTTCTATATAAGCATTCCACATCGTTTGTCCACGCGAATACGAAAGCCACCATGAATTGGGGCGTCAAATGTATTTCGCCGTGTTTAGTACGAGCCCCTGGGGGTTAATTACAGTCGTCTGAATAAATATTACTTAAAATTCTTGTTCAGGAGGTAAAACTGCATAGAAAAATCGGCCAATCATATGAAGGTCCGAATAAGCCTGGATAAAGGTCCAAATGAGCCAGTACATGGTCCAAATCAGCCTGGTCTAAATCAACCAAGGTCCGAATAAGCCTGTTCCCGTTTGGGGGTGCTAGTATAGAAAAAATTCTGGGCTCATATGACAACACATTGGCTATTTGACCTACTATTTTCCAGTGTAAAACTCCTCCAGTCCTCAGCCAATTAAAAGGCCTATTTTATTTTCATATTCTAAATTTTGGTTCAGCACCTTTTGTGAAGATGGATTAGCCCAGCCCTACAAAGCCTTGGCAATTACAAAGTCGCCTAGGCCGTGGTAGCCTACCTAGATTCAAAGCAGGAAATAGGCTAAAGGGAAACAATGAAAATGGCCACAGGAAACTTACCTTAGACTATTAGTAAGAAGCAATGAAATGACCAGATGATAAATAGTAATATATGTTGCGAGTTTTAGGTATAGGTAGCTAAACGTCTGGACAAAGGGCAGGGATAACTTAGCCTCAAAAGTAGGCATAGCGTGACCAAAAAGGCGACATGACTGAAAATTCTGCCCGATAAGAACTTGCACCAAGGTTTAATTGGATAACAATCATTCTATCCTGTGAAAATTGCACTAGGTTAACCTCATTTCTTTGCGAATTGGCGCAGGCCAAGATTAAGGAAATGATCGTGAGTCATCTAAGTCAGGCTAAATTTACTTGCATATGTTGGCCTAAATCAGCTACAATATATATAGATCTTGAATTAACACGGATAAAAATGTAACCTGTAGCCATAGTTACCATCAAATACCAGTTAAACGACGACCAGATCCTACGACAAAAAGATTTCTAAATAATTGAAGCACCACAATTTTTGTTTGTTTTGATTTAGATAAATTGGGCGCGTTCGCTGGCGGAATAATATTGACAATCAACCAAAATTGAATTACTGTTGTATTTGAGTTTTTTATTTATATATGATATTGTTCGTATAAATATAACAGATTTGTTTATTGGTATAATTTTGCCAGTTTTCAGTGCAATCATGAAGAACCGTGTAATATTTTATTATGATTGTATAAAATGAACTGTTCTTTAAATCTCCCTATTACATTATCTTATCAACTAGCTGATGCGAACCAAAGGATTCAAATGAAAGTGGGTAGTAATACATTAGAATAATTAATTAACTGGATTATATTAATCTTTTAACGCAGGATTTCGTAAATATCAAGTAAATAAAGAGAAAGGCTGTCGTAGATTTGCAACGTTCCCGCCAGTTTCAACCGTAGCCATGGCAACGACGGACGATTTCTGGTGTCAGGTCAAACTTTTCACGGCGAAAATTAGGGAAGAATTCGAAGTTTTCGACCAAAGTCCGAGTGAAATACAAGATAAGGAGCAGATTGAAAGGTTAGAGTGGATAATTCTGTATTTAGACAATTTTTTCACTTTGGTTTTTTGTTTTAGTGGTTAGTCAGACTGAATTTTAAGGACGTTGTTGAGGTCAGTTGATGAATGACCTTTCACAAACTGTTTACACAGAATGAATTACACTGCATAATCAGAAAAAAATGCAGTTACCTTAGATATTATAGAATTATATGCGTGGTTTTTCCCTTCGGAAATTCCTAGGTCTATGTAGTAGCCTACAAGCACAATATATATATATATATATATATATATATATATATATATATATATATATATACATATATGTGTGTGTGTGTGTGTGTGTGTGTGTGTGTGTGTGTGTGTGTGTGTGTGTGTGTGTGTGTAGGCTCTGCTTCATAGGTCTAAGGAATTTCTATAGCAAAATGATCAGTTGAACTTGTACGAGTTTATGAATATATACAAATATCCCCCGTTAACTTATCAGTATCACATACGAGCATTTTTTTTTTAGCACTTTAGATTCGTTGCCAGTATTTAGAGCAGAATTCGGCTCGCATGAAATATCACCAGCGCTTAAAGTTACCAACCAGATATTCAAGAATATGATAATAGAATTTCATTTGTCTTACATTAGAACTTCTAGTTATCTGAATAGAGTCTTTGTTTGAATTTATAATCTTCTGCTGACATTTGATAGAATTTAGTTTTTCAATAATCCACATACATTTTTTTTTCAGTTGAGTGTGTGTGAGTAAAACTTTCGTTTGAATTGATTTGAAAAAGATTATCATTTGAGTTGAACTGAGCACATTTTTCAGTCGAGCTCGTTTGATGGTAATTTAAATGGTGGCAGAATCAGTAAAAATCTATTGTTTAGATTTAACTTTACTTCTATTAGGTTTTATATTGTAATAATTTGATGCTATTTCATTTCAGTCTCACAAACTGATTACAGTTTCAAGAAGTATTGTTATACTCTCTCTCTCTCTCTCTCTCTCTCTCTCTCTCTCTCTCTCTCTCTCTCTCTCTCTCTCTCGTCAACAGGAAAGTCATCGAGAAATGCGAGTACATCGTCGAGAATGTTGTGAAAAGTATTGTATGTGGTGAGACTCCCGTCCTGCGCATCCCAAAACCTCCCAGAAAGTAAGATTGGTTGGGGTTTAGTTTGCTTATATTATTATTAATAATATTCTCTCTCTCTCTCTCTCTCTCTCTCTCTCTCTCTCTCTCTCTCTCTCTCTCTCTCTCTCTCTCTCTCTCTCTCTCAGTCATCCTATTTGACTATGGAGCAGTTCTCTCCCTCCTTCCTTTCGTGTTTCGTATAGTCTGTCTGTATTTGCTCTTGGGTGTAGTGCTTTGTTTATTGTCATGTGTTCCCTAGTTTTCTGGTCTATACTGCGGAGTCCAGCCTTCGTCCATTCCACTACTCCTGCGCTGTATCTGATTACTGGTAGTGCTGCCCATGTTTTATGGCTTTCATCATTTTTCCTGCGTTGAGTTTTGACTTGAATATTGCCCTAAGTCTCTGCATATAGTCTTTCCTGATCGTGTCCTTGGTTTTTTAATCCTCTTCTGTTATTCCCAGGTATTTGTATCTTGTCTTATCTATGTATTTGATGGCTATTATTATTATTATTTTATTATTATTATTATTAATTATTTATTAATTATTATTATTATTATTATTATGTGTGTTACGGACCACAAGGCTTTAAAAATTAAGGTTATATCGATTTCATTTACATAAGGTTAATTAATTTGCCATTAAGGTTAATTTATGATTTTTGTTTGCTTATTGCTGCGTATTCACACGACCTTAGAGTCAGTATTGTTAATTACAGTTAATATCTACGGTTGATCAAAATGCAATTAAGATTAATTATTATTGAAGATTAATTGAGAGCTAATGAGATCACTCAATAAAATCACCCGAAGTTAATGTAAAGGTTAATGTTAATTCTGATTTTTCAGAAACTTTCTTACGGAATCGAACCATTGAGATGAGAGCTAGGCTTAACTGATAAGTGTCATTATTTTTAGTTATTGATCCTTGTATATTTTGTCTTATGGGTCCGAATACCTGTCAAGGGAATAACAGATCCGAAGTTAAGTGTTGAAATGACCAGAAGTTAATTATCAGCATATTAAGTTAATGATTGGCATTCTAAGTTGGTTAAACGTTCGTGCAGTCATACTTTTGAGGTGGGTATAGTTTTTATCGTTATATTTGTTCTTCGTTTCTGTAATTCCACTCGCTCGCTTTCAAAGGGACGGCAGGCAGGCTAATGGCGATACCCTGGTCAGCCTTGGGTCCGAGAAAGAAGCCAGGCGGTTCGCTATCGTCATGCACACCTTAGCTCAGGCCTACAGCCACGTCACCAAGGGAACCTACGCTACCAGGAGGTAAGAGTGGTTCGAAGTAGTGGTGGTGGTAGTATTCTGTAGGTGTTGCTTTTATTAGTCAAGTACAGATTAGATTTGAGTGTTGTGTATTACCTTTGTATGTGTGTGTGTGCCTGTTTGTGTGTGTGTGTGTGTGTGTGAGAAGTTGATATCAGGGGAGTAATTTTCAGTCACTGTTTACATTTGCTTAGATGTTAAGGTTAGTTGCCATGCCAGAACGCTAAAGATGTGAATTATTTTCGTTTGTATGTTTCTCTTTGTTAGTAATGTGGTCAGTGCGGGCAGTAATTGATGCTCAGCGCAAAAGGCTCTGTGTGTGTGTGTGTGTGTGTGTGTGTGTGTGTAAACACCACGTAGTAAAATTATATTTTTTAATGATGTTCCTTTAAAATATTTTTTTTTCAAAACGTTTGCCCTGAAAGCATTACTACATTACTAATATCTCTCTCTCTCTCTCTCTCTCTCTCTCTCTCTCTCTCTCTCTCTCTCTCTCTCTCTCTCTCCGAAACGTTTGCCCTGAAAACATTACTAATACCTCTCTCTCTCTTAGAGACGTCTTCTACGAAAACGTCGCACTGTACCGCAACCAGTCATCGGTCGACCGAACAGTCGAGGACCTGGCGAGAATGTGTATGGTACCGCGTCACGGTTTGCACCTGACCATCACCAGCAAAGGACTGGTAGCTGGCTGCCTCACGTATACCACCAATGACGGACTCACAGTCAACGTACAAGAGGCGAATCAAGGTATGATTACACATCATCACTTTTACTAAGTTGTTGATTTTACTCCTTTAGTTATGAGCTCGTTTGTATCCACAGTTACTTGCAGTTTATGTACGTGCAATGTTATATGATTTGAGCGCCCATTGTGGTAGTTGTTTATATGTAATCTTATCATTTACTGTAATGTTGTGTTTGAGAACAAAATAACTTTACAGGAACCTCTTGGATCTTTTCATTCTTGCCAGAGGCGTTCTTTGTTGAAAACAGGCCTCTTTATATCAGTTTTTAAAAACTCATTTTCATTTTGTACACATTTAACAAGCCCGTAATCCATCTGTTTATTTATTAATTTTTTTTTATGTGCCGCTAGGGAAGTTTTGCTTTATTCACAGGTACTATGATACCTGATGGAGTCGGCACGATTTCTGAAGTGTCGTCAGAAGCCAGGTACATCCTGGTCGTTGAGAAGGACGCGACTTTCCAGAAACTGGTAGAGGGTCAAGTGCATAGGTCCTACGGACCGGCTATACTCATCACTGTAAGTCCTCAGGATTATAAGGGATAAGCAGTTGTAAAAAAGAGAGTGACTAGTTAAAAATAGAGTGACTGGTTTGGTATAAAAGTAGGGTTATTGAGTCAGTTTGCGGCTGGAATGATGATAAAGAGTAAGCAGAAATTGAAACACGCATGTCACGAGGTTTCTCCAATTCGACTTTATTATTATTATTATTATTATTATTATTATTATTATTATTATTATTATTATTATTATTATTATTATTATTTTATTATTATTATTATTATTTGCCCTAATCGTGTATCAATTATTATTTGAACTGAAAAACACAAGAAACTACAAAACATTACTATTACCCATAACTGTATTTTCTCTTAATCAAGCAAGCCAGGAATAATGACTCATAATAATAACTTATTCTCGTAAAGCGTAGCTCTTTAAATGTTTACAAAAGGTGGTGGTAAACTTTACGATCGTTTATGCCAACGAACGTAAACTTCCTCTAAATTTGAACTCCATATTTTTTAACTGCCCATTTCCTCACATTCCTCCTCCAGTTTTCCTTACAGAAGCAACCGACTGACAACTGCTCTTGGTATGTTTTTATTATTTATTATTATTTACTTTCATAAGAGATCTTTGTTAGCTTTGTTGAATCGTTATGGAATGGCCTTCTTTAAGTGCTATTTTTGCTTTCATCATCTGTTTGCTTGTATGTTTTAAAGTAACATATGACATGCAAGGATTGAATGTAGTACTGCTATGAGCATCTCAACGAGAGAGAGAGAGAGAGAGAGAGAGAGAGAGAGAGAGAGAGAGAGAGAGAGAGAGAGAGAGAGAGAGAGAGAGCGGATTGGAGTTCCTGATCATAAACTTTGCCTATTCCCTAGGTCACGTGCGTATATTTTTATTAAGAGTGAATTTTATAAGATTACATATCTGACAAAGTAAGTGTGTCAAGACTTTAAAAAAAAAACATCATAATGTGTCTAAAATTTGTGAATGTTAATTTGTTATCCAAAAATGTGCCATGTAATCAGACTGGCTTGGGTAATGCTAAAATTTTTTCGTTACTCTTATTCCTGCTACTAATTTTATATGTTTTCCCCTCTCAATGTAACATCATTCCTTCTTGCCTGACCGTCTGTCATGTCATTATTTAATGTCTGTTTCTTCAACAGGGTAAAGGTTACCCTGACCTTCCGACCAGGCAGTTCCTGTACCGACTGTGGACTTCTCTGAAGATTCCTGTGTTTGCCCTGACAGACGCCGATCCTTATGGGCTGCACATCGCTGCTGTGTACAAATTTGGATCTATCGTTAGTTTGAGCTTATGGTTCTAGATTCAGTATTATTTTTTCGTTCTTTTTTTTGTGATTTTGTTTCGTTGTGCTATTCTTTGTTTGCTTGTTTGTGGAAAGGAAAATATTGGTTCGGATATGTTTAATATTTTATGATTTTTAAAAAGTTGTATTTGCTTTTTTTTCTAATCATGCTTTTCAGGCAAAATCCTTAAGGCGTCCGTTTCAGAATTAATGCACACACACACACACACACACACACACACACACACACACACACACACACACATATATATATATATATAATATATATGTATGTATGTATGTTTAACATTGTATGATTTTTTAAAAGTTGTATTTGCTTTTTTCTTCTAATCGCGTTTTTCAGGCAAAATCCTTAAGGCGTCAGTTTCAGAATTAATGCACACACACACACCACACACACACACACACACACACACACACACACATATATATATATATATATAGATATATATATATATATTATATATAACCTTAGTATTTATGTAAGATCATAATTATAGTTGAATCCTCATTTGACATTAGGCTAACATTTTCTTAATTAATTATTTATGTAACTTTGAAAATTCATCTTTTTCTTAACATTTTGTAGATTTGAGTCGTTACACAATCAAGTCCCAAATGGACTCTTGTTTTCAGTGCAATTTACCGTTTTTTTTTATTTTGTTATTTTCCCTTTATTTATTATCTCGTACATGGTTTTTAAATTCTCATACGTACTTGGTTTACAAACTTGTAAATCAATATCACGTTACATTCGACGACTTGAGCGTCGATTTACCATGTGCTTCCATATTTGATTTTTTTTCTCACTGCCCAACTATGAATTCCAGGCCCGGGACGAGCCGGGATTATGCGTGAGCAATTTAGCCTGGCTGGGTATCCTGCCCTCTGACCTGGCAGCCCTGCAGCTGCCCAAGAAAGCCCTGCTGCCTCTGACGCCAGCAGACTGTGGCAAGTTGGCTTCTCTCGCTGCGCATCCTGACATTTCGAGCAGCGAGAAGTGGCTTCGTCAGGTATTGTCCAAGAAACGGGTTGTTTGAAGCTCTTTTTATTTATTTATTTATTTCATTTTGGCTTTTTCTGAACTGAGAAGGGGAGTATTTTATGGTGTATCACACACACACACACACACACACACACACACACATATATATATATATATATCTATATATATATATATATATATATATATATATATATATATATATATACAACAGAATTCCATCTAATAATAGGCTCCCTTTTATTAGATATATATGTTATACACATACGTGTATATATATATATAATATATATATATATATATATATATATATATATATATATATATATATATATATATATATATGTGTGTGTGTGTGTGTGTGTGTGTGTGTGTGTGTAGCTGGATGCATAAAAAGTGGGAAAAATTATTCTCCCTGAAAATAGTGGGAAATTCTTTTTTATTGGAGAGCAATATAAAATTGCCGATTTTGGTTTAAAAGTGAAAAACTCTTTTGGAGGCTACTTGATGCAGTGATGCATATTCTTAGGATGGATGTCAAGTTACTGTGAAAATATGCAGAAAAAGTTTCTTCCCATTTTCCGGGCATTTTTCCACTCAACCTCTGCATTATTTTGCACCATTTTTAAAATTTATTATTAACTGACTGAAGAAATCCTTACACAGCTGATAGACTTTCTCTCTCTCAAATAAAAGTTATACTTATATTAATATAGTATATACGTATATATTATAATATATATTATATATAAGAAGAGAAAGAAAAATTCAAGGAACTGGAAAGAACAAGGATCTCTTTCAATCATTCTATCCGGCTGATTGGAAGGACTCGCTGCGACGGGAAATTTACGAAAAACTACGTAGGACTACAGATGCCCTGAAAAGGAAACTCGACAGAAAACTAAAAAATCTTATTGATAGCAGTGATTGGACTAATTGTGCACGTCAAGATTGTGTTGTTAACTTATCTAGTAAACAAATAAGTGAAAATGTTGTGAGTGCGCTTGGATATGGTTTATCTTTCTTTGCAACAAGTAGACCTTCGGCTTTAATGATTGGGTCATCCCTAAGTAAATTTGAAAAATATTGTGATCTTCCTCAAAATCATGTCGACATGATTAAAGGTATTGTTTACGGAGCTGCCAATGTTAAGCATGAAAGTAACTTCCCTGCTCGCTATAAGAAAAGTTTGACCGATCTTAAAAAGGACAATACTATCCACATCACAAAAGCGGATAAGTCAAATAGTATAGTAATTTTAGATAAAGCTGACTACATATCACGTATGCAAGCCCTACTGGATGATGATGTGACTTATAAAAACTAACAAAAAATCCTCTTGATCAAGTCATAAAAAAACTTCAATAGCATAGTGAAAAGTATCCTTAAAGATAAAACAGAACTACTAGGCAAATTGTCAGTCAATTCTCCTTCGCTACCTTACTTATATGGATTAGTCAAAACGCACAAAGAAAATAACCCTATGCGGCCTATTATCAGTACTGTTGGTTCAATTTCATATAAACTCTCGAAATATATCACTAAGATCTTGTCCCGTTACTTGGAACCATCTCCGATTCTCATATATATAATTCTCTAGATTTAGTTGATAAATTATACAAAATTGCTCTTTGCCCTACTGATAGATTCGTTAGTTTTGACGTATGTTCTCTTTTTACTAAAGTCCCTATAGACTCTATTTTAGAATATCTTAGCAATGAACTAACTCAGCATGAATTACCTCTACCTATAAGTCACATTATTTCACTCACGAGTTTGTGCATTTGTGATTGTAAGTTTATATTCATGGTGAATTTTATCAACAAATTTTTGGCATGGCAATGGGAAATCCTTTATCACCATTGCTCTCAAACCTGTATATGGAATTCTTCGAAAAACGCTACTTACCTAATATCATTCATATTCCTGTAAAGTGGTATCGTTACGTTGATGATTGTTTAGCTGTTCTTCCTGTCGGTATTGATGTAAATGATTTACTCTCTAAATTAAATAACCAGGTACCATCGATTAAGTTTACTCTAGAATTAGAAAAAGACAATTGCCTCCCTTTCTTAGATGTTTTGATACATAGAGAACCATTTCAATGTAAATTCAGTATTTATAGGAAACCGACTAACAACTTAACTTATGTCATTTCTTCTCAGGCCACCATCTTAATATAAAAATATCAATTTTTTCCTCTATGTTTTTACGAGCATTACGAATTGTCAGTCCACAATATTTGGATCAAGAAATTGAATACATAAGAAAAATAGGGAAAGATTTATGCTATCCTTCACATATATTAGACATTTGTTTTAATAAAGCCCACAAAAAGTTTTATACTGAAAACAACACACAGAAAGAAAATTCTAAGAACATTCTCAGTTTGCCTTATTTTAACGGATTTGAAACCATTAAACCATTGTTAAAAGCTTTTAATGTCAACCTTGTTTCTTCCTATAATAACACACTAAAAAGAATGTTAATAAAAAATGGCCCCAGAGAAAGCAACAACATAATATATAAATTCCATGTATGGATTGTCCCTCATTCTACCTGGGACAGTCGAGCAAGGGCTTAGAAGTAAGGCTAAGCCAGCATAAATACTCTGTAAAAACTGGGCAAAAATCTAATGCATTATTTATTCATTTAAGTGAAAACAACCACCGAATTAATTGGATTGACAGTTCAGTAATTGCACGGTCAAGAGATGTCTTATCACGAAATCTTTTAGAATCTGCTAATACAACTTACTTTTCATTGTAATTTCAATGTTAGTCGTGGCCTTTTCATTTAGACCCTTGTATCTGTAACATGTTTAAGAATGACCTCAAATATATAATTACTGACTTAAATAAAAATCAGTTGCCTTAGAGTTATTAAAAAAATTATTGTAAATGTATGTCTGTCATTCTTTTTTGTGAATATGGTTTTGTCTACCAGGTTCCGTATAGCTGTCACCTATAATCCTTTAATTGTCTGGAGATTGTATCTGAGATGATTGTCTTAAACCTTTAATTGCACCCTCTGTTTATGCTTGTTTGGGAAGGTTTCTATCTTCCAGGTGTGTCGGATTCTAGGCACTAATCCTTCTATAATCCCTATCTGTCAGTTATACGAACCTTCTTGTATTGTCTTTTCTCGTATTTTTTGTCAGTAGCTGCTTAAGTAAAGGGCTTTTCAGCCGAAAGATCTCGCAGACTCCTTCGTTTATTTTTCCTTCGTGGCATTTATCTTTATTATGGATTTATCACGTTCCTAACTTTCGTGATTCTGTTATACATATATATATATATATATATTATATGCACGCAACAAGTACTACACTCACGTTTCCTCGGTATTTTGTACAAGTTTTTTTTGCATATTAACTCGTCTGATCTGTATCCCTCTCCCACATTTTGCCAAGATTGAACTGCAACGCCAACTGGGCAAGAAAGCAGAGATCCAGGGCCTGACGCACATCCAACAAGACTTCCTGACGACCGTGTACCTGCCTAGGAAGTTACGCCAGGGCGGGTGGATCGACTGAGAGAGATCTGTCTCCGTTGTTTTTTCTGATTTCTTTGCTTTTAGTTTTTTATTGTTTTTTTTGTTGTTGTGATGTATAAAGAACATTTTCAGTCTTTTTTCTGTGAAGTTATTAGAAGTACGGAGATTATTTCTGTGTCCTCTTGGCTGCTATCGTTGTTAATGAAGACATTTAAAGTATGAGGGATGTCATTGCTTTTTGGTTGCAATGATTTTGAAATACTTCTGTTGCCAATGCTACTCTTCTGGCTTGTAACGTAACTTCAAAGTTTATATTTGTACTTCCACTACCCTCACCACCACCACCACTATTAAGTGGTGGAACTTTATCACCAAGAAATACCATTTTCCATTGAGGATGACCATCCTCAATTGCTGAAAGTCATCAGATTTGTTACCTACAAAGCAGTATGGATATTATTTATACATTATTTTTTAGATTGTTTCAGACCCTATTTACTGTTATATAGTTCTAGGAATTGGTTTTTGTAATTATATTTTTTTATCTTTTATTAGTGTCCTCTATAATTAGAGGTTTTTCTGATGTATTATCTTATTCCAAGTTTTTATGAAAGGGATGTGTGAATGTTTGTTTTCTTGGACGATAAAGTTTGCATCTCTCTTGACAAGAGTCTGACAGCTAGTGGTTTAAAGGATCAGGATTGTGAAAAAAGGAAATAACTTGTTTTTTTTCAATAATTCTCTCACTAACTGTATTTTGTTTCATTGTCGTAAAAGCCGTGTAAGACCAAGTACCAATTGTAACTTTTCCACAGTAGATGTTAGTTTTGCATTTTGACTACTGTGAGATTCTGGCTTAAAAGTACCATATCGTTTAGATTTTTTTGCCTTTTCCCAACAACATATTTTTCTAAAGGAGATATTTATCGAGAAGACGGGAATTTCAGTATTGATGATAACACATTCCTGTAATTTATAACATATCTTCAGAATAAAAGTTATCTCAAGCTCACGTTTCAAAACTCTATGACAGAATGGTTAATCGGATTGAATTTGTGGGTTTCTCTGAAGGGAATTTCAGAAATCATAGTGAAAAGTCGATATTTTTATACTTTATTACTAAATCCATTCCTGGATGTATATGCCCTTGATTTCTTATTATGCAAAAACGTTCTGTTAAGCGTAATGGTGCGGTGTTTTGCGCACAGTGAACGAAACTTTTTGATTGTGTTCACCAAGTTCATCAATTTAATGAACATATTCACCAGACGTTATAGTAGTTTAGGTTTTCAACAGTTGTTTTCTCTGTACAAAATCATCTCATTAGTATAAAACTAGTTATATATATATATTGTCTTTTGTAAAAAAAAAAATACATTATAATTTGGTTACAGATTTGTATACATTTCCCCTTAGTTTAGCAACGACCGAAACCACAGTATGTAAACAAACGCACCTGATCGCTTCCCACAGGTGGTAGAATGTAATTACGTAACTATCAACTTACGCTGTTACTGGGCTGTAACCTGGACAGGATTTTTTTTTCTTTTATCACCTGGAAACTCGTCGTAGCCAACTGCAGTGCCCTCTACTTGTTATAAACAGTACTTCCATAGTGTAAACTGGACACTGAATAGTAGATTTGTCGTCTGCCTTAAGCAGTGTGAGCTGTCAATATCTGTGAGCAGGGATTTTGTGTGATCGTGTCATCATGCCTTATATGATCGTTTCAAAACAAATTAATTTTGTGAGTGTTTTGATGTGCTGATCTTTTGTTTTCTTTACATTTTGAAAGCTGTGTGGTTCTTACACTTGGGGAGGTTGATTACTAGACGGACGGCAAGCGGAGTAATTTAACAAGTACCTAGCCTATAGGTACCTATAAGGACCTAGTCTAGTAAGCTTAAGCAAAGTAGGGTACTTTGACACATTAGTATCAGTATTAGTTTAGGTTCAGTTTAGCATTGCAAGTAATAGGTTAGCCTAGTTGATGATGACCTTAATGTATTTTATATAGTATACCTAATGCTAGTTATTAGTAAATTGTCAGTAATATAGGTACCTAATATATGTTCCAATATCCCCAGGTTAGGTTAAGCATAACTTTGCAGGTTATATAGGTAGGTCAGCAAATGATGTTGAGGTATGTTATATTAATAGCCTAATCTATTTATTAACCTTTGCCTAAATAACCCAGTTAGGCCAGGGTAACTGAATGTTACTAATAGCTTTTTTGAGAAACTAAAATAAAAATGCAATATTGAAGATTCTTCAAGCCATTGATTAATAGCGTAAACATTATCAGATTCAACCATTGCTGAATAAGAGGAGCTTTATGAACAGTTGCTCATAAATTATATGTGCTAAACTGTAGGATAATAGAAAAAGTAAAATTCACTTCATACTGAATGTATGACAATAGTGAGTAGAGATAAGCTGTGGTACATCCTAACCTAATTTATCTTAACCTGATCTAGAGGAACAAGTCCTACCTGATGGTAACAATCAGAAATCAAGAGTCTAAGTTAGATTAAGGTCTGGCTTGTGTGAAATGTATTTTGCTGTGTTTAGTGCTAGCCCCTGGGGGTTAATTATAGTTGACCCCAAAAAATAACTGTAAACTCTTAAGCAACCCAAATCATATAGGAAACTATAAGATTCAAAGAAGTACCTGATGTGGAGCTATTACCTAGATCTACCTTATTTTTTATTAGGTTTGTATAGTGTAATTTGATGTAGTTTA
The DNA here is from genome assembly GCF_015104395.2 of Macrobrachium nipponense. Taxonomy (NCBI): domain Eukaryota; kingdom Metazoa; phylum Arthropoda; class Malacostraca; order Decapoda; family Palaemonidae; genus Macrobrachium; species Macrobrachium nipponense. The sequence goes on from NC_087220.1 coordinate 49,407,978, forward strand.
ATTTTGGGGAAACAAATATTCTTAATTACAATATTTTCATCCATTTGTACTCTTGAATTGTGCACCTATTACTTTATTATGAAAGACTGGTACTAATAAAAGTCTGTCTGAGATTTGGCCTGAAAACTATCAGATACAGAGTATATTATAGAAAGCTATACATTTAGATCCATGTATCTCTCTATCTTTTGCACATCATTAAATAGCACTCATTTCTGGCCACCTCATCAAGGTTAATCTAGGTAAGCATATTATGTACCCGATATGTTGTTATGAGATTGTGTTGTATTGTTTGCTGGGAAATACGGCATTAAAGCCCTTTTAAAATATTTCCTTCCCTACAATGAAACTTTGTTGTTCCATTTATGTTCAAAATTCAGATTTTCAGATTTAATGAATGAATTACAGTATGCTCATAATAAAATATTTTTTGATAAGGGAAGAGTATATCTTAGAGATTTTATGGTGTTTATTGTTTTTGTAGGTGTTCATATGTCTAAAGCAACTTTATTTACAGGATGTTGGCCCTACCTATGTGGGTGACAGTAAAAGTGACCCAGCATTGATGGCATATCTGAAGGCTGATTTAAAGACCCACCCAGGAAATAATTAGTAAGTTATTCAACCCTTCATTAGTCATTTGAGATCTTATGTTCTTCAAAGTAAGTTACCATACACATTTAGCGAAACAAGTGTCAAGAATTCCATTGAAAGAGTTACAACTTTGACAGCTCTCCCATACACCCTCACATACACCGTAGTTTTGAAGCTTCAATATATGTATGTAAGATAGTTTATTTTACACTGATGACCTGCAATATAAATTTGTGTGTTTGAGTGGTCCAGAAACTGTCTGTGGATCTAACTGTCAACCAGTGTGTTCCACATTTCCACATTGGAATGTGCTGTGTATATGTATTTGTGGCTTTTGCCTATTTTTCCAACTGTTTGAGTGAAGGTTCAGTCTAGGAAAAGTAAGGGTTAGCATAATCTCTCTGCTTTCAGGTATCACCTTTATTTGCAGTCCCATGTTTTTCTTTCAGGGCTTTGGCATTTAACAGTTTTGACAGTTAGTTCTTAACCCTCAACCATTTTGTCAACCTATTTACATTAACCTTTGTTGCAATATCTAGCATAGATGATCAGTTGTTCTTTAGTTCGTTTCATATGAAGGAATTAGTGATAGCAGTAGACTTTTGACAGCTGGGTTTGTGCATAGATTGGCATGTATTACACTAAGCTTAACTACAACAGGAAACCAAGGCATTCCTGAAGAACACTGGAGACTGTGTAAGTCTTCATGAATCGGATATTTTCTGTGTCTGAAATGGCTATTCCTGAGGATTTGAGTGTTAAATCGTGGGTTCTTGGATTAGTTGTTGCATGGTTTGTGTCAAGTGGCTATTTATATGGACTTCATCTTTGTTACAGTATATATACAAGTACATATGGGGAAGCAGTATGCTTGTAGGCAGACATACGAAATCCCAGACGTGCAGTAATTTGTTAAGCAGTTGGCTACCTTGTGTTGGGATGCCCTAATTGTGTATATAAGTTGGCCATTGGTAGTACCCACTGTTAGCCAGCACCAGATTAATTTTGCTTAAATACATCATGGCTATTTTCAGTCTGCAGTCAAAGGTTTATAAAGCAGTGTTGTTTTTAATCTATAAAACAAGTCCAGTGTGTTTAAGTGAAATTGGAGACTTAAAAGTTCAATAATGTGGATATCCTTGTTAATTAGACTGTACATTGTTTTGCATTTTACATTAATTGGTTTTTAGTAATTCAGGACAACGTTTTCCACAGTGCCTGTTACCAGACTGCCCTTGTGCCACGTGTTGTTCTTGACATGCTGGAAGAAAAAGGGTGGGAAGTAGTATCTTCAACTGGCATTGGACAAACTTGTGTATGGACATTGCGTCTTTCTAAGTAATAGTCACCAAAGAAGGTATGCATTACATTAAAGATTTTTCTTATTGTAACCACACTGTATATCTTGCAGTCTGTCTCAGTGCAAGTGAGTGAGTAAGAAAAATAAATGATGAAATGGGAGTACATGTATGGCTTTGAATTAGTCTGCTCATAACATTAGAATTGTTAAATTCAAAGTTGGGAAGCTCCTTATTTGACCATTTTTTTATTGCTACTGTACCATAACACAAGATCCATTGTGAAAATTTTTAATGTATTAGGAGCTTTTCAGGTAAATGTAGGTGTCTAAAGATCAGTCATAAACCCTTTGATGCATATCAAAGCAATATATATCATAGCAATAGAAATGCAAAAAAGTAGGCTACTTGGAGCTGTTGTAGGAAAATATTTGGGAGTGAACTCTGCTCTGCATACTGAGTGAAACAGATGTTAATCCAGAATAGTATTAAAATGGAAGCTGAGAACCAAGTTGTGGTAGATTGGCAAATCTTAGAAGCAAACATGGCTGTTACTTATGGGATACATAAATGTGAAGTAAGGATTGAGAAGTTAGAAAGAAAGAGTAGCTGCAGCCTGAATGAAATGGAAAGAGTTAACCAATATACTGTTAAATAAAACATATCCCTTGATAGAGAAAGCTAAAACTTGATATATATAGAAGTCTTTTACTACTTTTTTCAGTTGAAACTCTGAAATTTTAGGTAGGTGTCTCAATATGAAACACGAAGGTTCAAGGCCAGTACACTTTAGGAGGATTTGATTACAACTGGGGAAGTGGCCAAAAGGTGTGACATCCTGTTTCTGGAAAATAGACTGAGATTTCAAAGGTTGAAGTTGGTTAGACATATGTTGAGATATAAGAAACATTAAAAAGGCAAAGCAGGGGATATGGAAGCAACATTACAAAGACCTTTAGGGAGACCAGGAAGCCATTGAACAAGGGGATTGCTGAAGACCTAACCTGACGAAAATCAAGGCAGAAAAAGACAGGAGAATGGAGAGAATTCATTTCAGGCTAGCCCCATAAAGGGAAAAACTGGTTGAGGTATTGTATATATACTACTTAAGCCAACAAGGGCTCTTATTTCTAGAAAGGAGTGTGAAACAATATGAGAAGTGTAGCCTACACTGCACATTAATTTTCTTTTATTTCTAACTTTATAATGTACGTATATGAAAACTAAAATAACTCATTGGCTTTGTTCTTACACTATTCATATTTTGTATATTTTATATCTTAAAATTTTGTTTGATACTGTGCAGGATCCATTGGAGAAACCTGTAATGTTAAGATTCTTTTTAAAACCTTGAGGTTCCCTCCAGACCCAGTATAATATAACTAGTACTGTATTATGAGGAAGCTATCATGACTATTGCAACTTCCCAGACATGGGCCTTTATGAAGCTAAGTACTGGGAAGGATAGAATAACCAAGTGCCTGCATTGGTACAACCTACAAAACTCGTCAACCCTTGAGGAATATTCTCTTAATTTTTAAATATCATGAATTAAGAAAGTATTTATATAGAGTACGGACCATCATAAATTTAATACTATTTACAACAGCGTTCTAGTCACATGGAAGTACAATTGAAATATTTAGGTGAAAAATGCACATCTGAAAAAAACAATGGCACATGTTTATATGTTTTTAAAAATACTAGTTTCATTTATGTACGCTGCCATTGTTTGGCTATGGATAGGTTTAACAAGGCAAGAATAAATATTGAGAAGTGTGAACTAACTGGAGAGTTATTAATTTTGCTATTATGCAAAAAGTATGTAGAATAGTGATATATACTGCATATGCAGTTTTGAACACCTAGAAGCTTTGGACTACAGATATGCATCTCTTCCCAGTATACATCATTAAGTTTGGATGTTAAGGTGTTTCATAAAGTGAAACTAGAATTTTACATGGCTTAGATGAAAATACTGTATAGATAAGAGTTTTGTATTTTTCCAAGCTTTTCCTCATCAATTAGTAAATCTGAATTGAAATTCTATTCAGTTTACCATAATTGTAAGTGAGTAAGGCCTAATGAAAACATCCAGTCCCCATTTAAGGAAAATGGAAATGGCAAATCTACAAGTACGTAATTAATATTAAGATGTTTACACACACACTTACACACACACACAGGACGAAATGCTATAGTGCATTTACTTTTCAAAGATTGCTGTGGTGGGGCCAGGTAGAAAAGGCTGAGTTGTCATATCTACGGGTATGTAAGTCCCATTAAATGCTTCGTGCAGATATAATCCTTCTTAGGTAGGAGGATTTGCTTTTGACCTTGGGAGTCGAGGGAAAGGGTTTGCTTCTTCCCTGTTAACTTTTTTTTTTTTTTTCATTCCCAATTCTATATAGATATTCTTTCTCTTTCTATAATTGTAGATGCGCTGAATGGCCTGTTGGCTCCGGTGTTGGGCCTTCACTATCTTGTTTTGCTTGGTTCATTGTTTAAAAAAAGACATCTACTCATTCCTTTTTCGCAGAATATTTTTATCAAAATCATCCAAGTCAGTCACAGGGCTCACATTCTCTCTTCTTTTTTGAAACACTGGAGTTTCCATTATATTTCCCGTCTCTCTTACTTCCTTGTTAAGTCTACGAATAGTCCTTTCTGACACTTTTGTTGTTTCAGATGTTCTCTGGATAGCCTTCGAAACATCAGTTACAGGACCGTCATGTTGTTTTTATGAAATGAAGTATTTCAGGACATTATAGACTATTTCCTTGGCCTCAGGTGGCGGGTGAAGTCGTTTGCAGGAGTCACTTGGGCTGGGCTGTCCATAATTATCACTGGGTGATCGAGAGCAAGTATCCTCTAATGATATTGACCATGACCTTTTAAATCCTCTTAAAAATCATAGGTCCCCTAAACTCAGATCTGGCATCGCCGGGGAAAAAATATGCCATATCTTCATTTTCATTAATGAAACAGATTTTAACGAAGAATATACAAAATAAGATATATTCAAAATATCTGATGGAAACAAAGAACTAATTTCAAGAAATGAAAACAATTTCAGTAGACTCCATGAAGCTAATATGATTACCATAACATAAAATTGGCAACATATGATATCTGTACAAGCCACACCACAGCGATCTTAGAAAAGTAAACACACTATAATTATATAAATTTTTCATTGAATATGAAGTTATTCCTTTTTTCCAAATATTACTGGTGTCCGATAGTAAAAGGCCATGCAGAAAAAAATTTGTATATAGCAAATGAAATGTAAAGTACTTGGGGGAATGTACATATGCTTTTATTCTTTGGAATTTATGCATGCCTCAATATGAAGGGCTAGATATAGTAAACTTACTTTAGTTTGAGCTAATAGAAGATGAGTTCTTAATGGTGTATAACTACCATAATTTTGTGAGACTATGTTGCCTCCTTCAGAGCACAGTATAGTACATTTTAAAAATTTAATAGTTAGTGTGTGTATACTATATATATCATAAGCACTAAATTATACTGAACTTATTTTTCTTGTTTCAGTCAGGATGAATGACTCGTTACCTCCAAAGCCAGTAGCACCTCTTCCTAGCGATTGTTGTGGTACAGGTTGCTGTCCTTGTGTACATGATATATATGAACTGGATATGAAACAATGGAAAAAACTCTGTGAGAGTCTGAAAAATAATGGAGTCTGTGATGAACCTAAGGAAAAGGCAATATTTCCTGATAGATGGACTGATTTTAGGATTATTAAAGTTGAAACTATAACACCAACCTGTTTTAAGTATTTGTTTGAATTGAAGGAAAATGATTGCCTAGGGTTAGGTATAGGACAGCATGTTATAATAAAGCAAACAAAAGAAGGGAGGCCCATTTCAAGGCAGTACACTCCCGTGTCGGATATTACGCAAAAAGGGTCGTTTGAAATTATCATCAAAATTTATCCAAAGGGGAAGATTACACAGATTATTAAAGATTGGAAAGTTGGGGACATGGTACCTATGAGAGGCCCTTTTGGCAACTTCTCTTACAAGGCGAATAGTTACAAACGAATTGTTATGCTGGCAGCTGGCACTGGCATTGCGCCATTGTATCAAGTCATGAGAGGAATTACTGAAAATGAGGAGGATGAGACTTTCATCACATTGCTCTATGCTTCTAAGTGCTTTTCGGAAATGCTGCTAAGGGATGAATTGTTGTCTCTCTGTCAATACTGGAATGTCCAAGTTTGGCATTATTTAAGTCAAGAGGATGATATTACTAAGAAAAAATATAATGAAAGGATTATAGGTAATAAACTATCCAAAACTGATGTTAGTCAGGAATTAAAAAAGGGTCCAATTTCAGCTACTTTAGTTCTTATATGTGGAACAAAATCTTTTGATAAAGATATGATTAATGCATCTTTGAACACTGATATTCCTGAGGAAAATGTCTTCAAATTTTAAGAGTATTAAGGTTGCTGCTTAATGTATAAGTATACAGTTGTATACTAAAGATATGCTTCAGAATTTATTGCAAACTTTTGAAGTGATTACACTTGTGTAAGCTTGTAATTAGTCTTCAGTATATAACTGGCTAAGGACCACATATTCTGTTTCGTGCCAATAATAAATGTATCCTAGTTTTATAAGAAATAAATGAAAAGTTCAGCATGTAATTTTCTCCTTACCATTTCTTTAGCAATTAAATATTCTAAGTTACCTTGGGACAACAAGAATGGATATGTTAAATTACAAATTATTATTACAAGCTAAGTTGGTCATACACTGAAAAACAGAATGCTACAAGCCCACAGGCATTCATTGGGAAAGCAGGCCAGTCCAGGAGCAGAGAGAGCATGTGTGTTCATGGCCATATCAGCCTTATCTTATATTGTATTTAAAGTGCACTTGATGTAAATTTGGAGATGGTCTAGACTCTAGACTGCTTCTCTCCTGAAATGGAAGCTTTGCTTGATGCATGTTTAAAAATCACAGTAGTTGAGCAAAGATAATCAAGTGATAGTTTTTATTGATGAAATTCAATTCTGTTTACTGCAATCATTTGGCCTGTCTTTGTAACTTTAATTGTTAAGTAAGCTTTACCTGTGAACCATTACTGCAGTGTGTGTTGCTTATTTTTTAAAAATGTTTGGGAGATTTTCTTCTCTGGAGTCAGTTCATTTTTCTATTTTACTTTTTGTAAGAGGGTAGCTGTCATGAAAATGAAACTGAACTAAGGTCAGTGTTTTGCATTTCATTCTTTTAAAAAGATACCTGCTTTATGAATGAGTTTTAAAATGCCTTACTTCAGTAAATTGCAATACTATTCCATGCCATGTATACTTATAGCTTGTAAGTGGGGAGTCATGTTTTCTATTTTCAAATTAAAATTGTTTTTAATATACTGACGTATTCAACTACAGCAAATCTCCGAAGTTGGGGCAATAGTAGGAAGCTTAAGTTTTACATCAGAATATGTATGAAAAATTGTAAAGAATCATCTTTTGAATGATAAGCCTATAATTTGTCAAATATGGTAATATGTAAAGTCCCCATCTGGCATGTACCCATGGTTTAGATTTTGTTTTAGTAGCTGTTTAAAAACGTTTCCACTTGTCATACAGGCTAGGTCAGGACTGCACTAGGGCCCAGAATGTCATACAGAAATATGCAGTGTATTGGTGAACTTAATCATACATTCAAAAGGGCAGCCAGGTAGCTCAGGTGAGTGTTGTAGCCCACTGAATTAAAACTTATGCATTCTGTGATTTTGAAAGCTTTGAAGAGTTAAGAGTTTTAAATTGTGCATAGTTGTTATTGTCAAGTATATTAGATCGCCTGAGTCTGGTTCATTAGTACTTTGCAATACATACATGTAATTGGTTAGGGAAAGCAAACTACAATAAATTAAAACAATATAAAACTATATTTGTATATACATCATCATCACGTATAAAAAATACATTTCTTAAATATTGTACTCGATAATAATATATACGGTAACAGTAAGAAAAGGTACTGGAGATGCTGAGCATGATGCTAAGATTTGTAGGCCAAAGAGGCAAGTCATACACCATTTATAGAGTCTAGCATTTCAAGATAAGCTTTGATTTTTAGCATTGCCCAGAAACTGCATAGCAGAAAATATTTGAGCTGTAGTCTGAGGAGCTGTGGTTCCTCAATCATCGTATAACTAAGGAAGTACATTCGTTCTGTGAACGCTTGATGCTTCTTGACTTTCAACCTTTCAAGATCAGAATTACAAATCAAACTTTGAGTCAGCTCACAACCCTTATTCATTATGTCTGAGATTATACTAATTCCAGATGTCTTCTTTACGGTTGTGTTATATTGTTGATTAGAGGTCGTAGGATTTACAAAGAGAAAACAGTAAAATTGACATACTGCTCTACTTGTACTTTACTTTTTATACATTAGTGCCATTTAAAGGAAAATTTTGCACTTGGTAAAATCTTTACCCTACATATAATTCTGCATTAGCGAACTGTGCTCACTGTCAGATTCACCGTTCAAGTTTGTTTCAACAAACTTGAAATTGGGTGTAAATGTCATGTTTATCATGACAAGTATGACAGATTGGGCCAGGTTGGTCAACAGCTGCATGAAAGAAGCACAAGATATTGGCCTAAGGATACAATTTTTTGCATTAGAAACACAAGCTGAAGCGTACCTGCGCAATGAGAGTTAGCACTCGTGCTCTAGAGACAGGTATCAAGATAGCATTTATGATACTCAGGAACTGAAACTTTAAAACAAGGTTCAGGCATCATTTAACAATTTGTTGTCAGTCCTATTATAGTATCATAGCCCTTGGGTCATTTCTAATACCTATTTGAAGAGCTGGAGAACTTAACATGAATTTCAGTATTTCATAGGATGGTCCATTTGGATCATCTAGGCTAGTTATAACCATTGGAATTTGTTGGTTGATGTAAAGTATCACCATCATAGCTAACTTCAGCCACATATCCTTTGTTGTTGTCAGCTGTGAAAGTGACCACCTGTGTTCGTCCATCAGGAAGCAAGACATGATACTGACCACTCGTTATATCACCATCTGAGGATTCTTGATGGCCAAAGTCATTACCACTATACTCGTCTAGTACTTTGTAGGCAAATTCGTAAGGCATTCCTTTCTGCAATGAGAAAAAATTTATTACAATTGGAAGAAAGAAGTTACATGAGTCACTAAAGGTTAGTTGAATGGTTCGACATGTAAGTTAAGCATTTTTGTCTAAAAAAATTAGTCTTATAGAAGATTTTAATTACTAGTTTTAAATCCGTAAACTACCTATTTCTGTGTATATCACATTAGTTAGAGATGTAAAAAGTACAAATCAGGTAGTTACTAATTAATTGATTTTGTGAATACTGTAACTGGGGACCATTTATTGCTAACTAATTACAACAGTATTTCATATGATAAAATATATATCATTATAACAGTTATATGTATGGTTGCAGGTGGTGTAGGAAATCTTTATTTAGGTAGTAAATTATTCTGGTTAAGTAGTCATTAGTAATGGCTACAAAAAACAGTTGTGGGATTCCGTTTGGTAACTAATTGTTAAGATTTTAAATAGAATTTGGAACTGGAATACAGTGCCCAAGTACAGTGAGATTTAGGGTTTTTAGAATTTTGATAGTGCCAAAGAGCATAGATTGCTTTGTACAATTTTGGGCTTCTCAACGTTGATTATCAATTTTTGTGTAGATACTCCAGAAACAGAACTATAATTATTGACAAATATCAAGAAAAAATGTAATCCTTTTGTTTGAAAAGTTTTCTTAGACTGTTCATGAAAATACTTTAGTATTAACAGATTTTGGGTAATTCATTTGTGGAGCTAAGGCAGCCTGTATGAGTGACAGCAAAATATGAAAATGAGTTGAATAAATATAGCTTACCTGGTATTCAGTAGGAGTATAAGATTGACCAGCTGCAGGAGGCTGATAAGAAGGAGACTCCAGTGCTGAAGGATTGTAAGCATTATCTGGTGGAGTGTAACTTGGTATTGAGGGTTGATTGTAGACTGGAGAAACAGGAGCATTATAAGCTGGTGTAGGCTGTGACCCATAAGAATTTGATGGTGCTTCATATTTTGCTCCAGGTGTTGCCTGTGTTTTAGGAGGAGTATATGAAGGAAGTGGGCTAGGACCCTGCACATGGGCAGGTGGTTTATATGAGGGTAAGGGAGGCACGTAGTTATCCTTCTGAGTTTGAGGAGGGACATACGATGGTACTGGGCTGGGTTTGTAAGCTTGCGATGGAGGTGCATATGAAGGTCCAGGTACTGGTTTAATAGTAGTTGGATACGATTGCACTGGTGGAGAGTAGTTTGCTCCAGAGGATTTTTCATTGGAAGAAATTGCAGATGCAAGATTTGAATTAGAATTAAAATCAAGTGATGAAGGGCTTGAATAAGTTATTGATGGTATGACAGGATTGTGAATTTGATTAACAATTGGAGGCACATAAGAGGGTTTTGAGGATGGTTTGGGAGGTCCATATGACTGCACTGGGGTAGGAGGACTGTAAGATGGTTTCGGAGTTTCTTTTGATGGACTATATGATTGAGCAGGAGTAGGAGAATTGTAAGAGGGTTTAGGAGTACTATAGGACTGAGGAGGAGTGGGAGTATTATAGGAAAGTTTAGGGGTCTGATTTGGTGCACCGTAGGATTGAATAGGTGCAGGAGGAATATAAGAAGGTTTTGGAGTTTGATTTGGTGGACCATAGGACTGAGGAGGAGTGGGAGCACTATATGAAGGCTTTGGAGTTGATAAGGGTGGTTTATAAGACTGAGTGGGAGCACTGTATGAAGGTTTTGGAGTTGATAAGGGTGGTTTATAAGACTGAGTGGGAGCACCGTAGGAAGGCTTTGGAGTTGATAAGGGTGGTTTATAAGACTGAGTGGGAGCACTGTATGAAGGTTTTGGTGGACCATATGACTGAGAAGGAGTGGGAGCATTATATGAAGGTTTTGGGGTTAATTTTGGTGGACCATAAGACGGAGAAGGAGTGGGAGCATTATATGAAGGTTTTGGGGTTAATTTTGGTGGACCATAAGACTGAGAAGGAGTGGGAGCATTATATGAAGGCTTTGGAGTTAATTTTGGTGGACCATAAGACTGAGAAGGAGTGGGAGCATTATATGAAGGCTTTGGAGTTATTTTTGGTGGACCATAGGACTGAGAAGGAGTGGGAGCATTATATGAAGGCTTTGGAGTTAGTTTTGGTGGGCCATAAGACTGAGAAGGAGTGGGAGCATTATATGAAGGCTTTGGAGTTAGTTTTGGTGGACCATAAGACTGAGAAGGAGTGGGAGCATTATATGAAGGCTTTGGAGTTTGTATTGGTGGACCATAGGACTGAGAAGGAGTGGGAGCATTATATGAAGGCTTTGGAGTTTGTATTGGTGGGCCGTAAGACGGAGCAGGAGAGGGAACACTATATGAAGGCTTTGGAGTTAGTTTTGGTGGACCATAAGACTGAGAAGGAGTGGGAGCATTATATGAAGGCTTTGGAGTTAATTTTGGTGGACCATATGACTGAGAAGGAGTGGGAGCATTATATGAAGGCTTTGGAGTTTGTATTGGTGGGCCGTAAGACGGAACCGGAAGGGAACACTATATGAGGCTTTGGAGTTAGTTTTTGGTGGACTAGGACTGAGAGGGAGTGGGACTATATGAGGCTTTGGAGTTAGTTTTGGGTGGACCATAGATCTGGGAAGGAGGGGAGCATATATGAAGCTTTGGAGTTTGTATTGGTGGACCATGGACTGGAAGGAGTGGAGCATTATATGAAGGCTTTGGACGGTAATTTTGGTGGGACCATATGACTGAGAAGGAGTGGGACACTATATGAAGGCTTGAGTTGATTGGGGAGACCATAGACTGAGGAAGGAACTTTAGTAGGGGAAGCATTATATGAAGCTTTAGAGGTTGTATGGTGAAATAGGAATGAGAAGGAGTGGTCTGCATTATATGAAGGCTTTGGAGTGATTTTTGGCTGGACCATGACTGAGAAGGAGTAGGAGCACTATCTGAAGGCTTTGGAGTTTGAATTGGTGGACCTAGACTGAGAAGGACGTGGCGAGCATTTTATATGAAGGCTTTGGAGTTTGTATGGTGGACCAAAGACTGAGAATGGAGTTGGGAGCATTATATGAAGGCTTTGGAGTTAATTTTGGTGGACCATTAGACTGTGAGAAGGAGTGGGAGATATATGAAGGCTCTTGAGTTTATATTGGTGACCATAGGACTGAGGAGGAGTGGGAGCATTATATGAAGGCTTTGGAGTTTGAATTGGTGGGCCATATGACTGAGGAGGAGTGGGAGCATTATATGAAGGCTTTGGAGTTTGTATTGGTGGACCATAAGACTGAGAAGGAGTGGGAGCATTATATGAAGGCTTTGGAGTTTGAATTGGTGGGCCATATGACTGAGGAGGAGTGGGAGCATTGTAGGAAGGCTTTGGAGTTTGTATTGGTGGGCCGTAAGACGGAGCAGGAGAGGGAACACTATATGAAGGCTTTGGAGTTAGTTTTGGTGGACCATAAGACTGAGCAGGTGTGGGAGCATTGTAGGAAGGTTTTGGAGTTTGTTTTGGTGGACCATAGGACTGAGGAGGAATGGGAACACTATATGTTGGCTTTGGAGTTTGTACTGGTTGAACATAAGACTGAGCAGGAGGAGCATTGTAGGAAGGCTTTGGGGTGTCTACTGGTGGACCATATGACTGTTTTGGAATAAGAGGTTTAAATGATAACCCTGAAGGCAGTTTTATGGGGCCATACACTTTTGCTGGTATGATCACGACTCTTGGCTTTGATGTTGGTTTTGGTGTACCATAGGATTGCCCTGAAGTTGATGCATGGTATGATGGCTCTGTGGTTTGACTTGGAAGTCCATATGACTGTATAGGAATGGAAGCTGTATTAGATGGTTTTGGGTTTTGATTTAAAGGTGGTGGCAAATAGGCATTGCTTAGAACAGGAGGTATGTAAGTTGGTTTTGTAGTTGGTGCAGAATAACTAGGTTTAGGTGGTTGTTGAATGTATATAGAAGAGGGATTTACTTGTGGTTGTAGCAAAGAGTTTTGATTGACTGGAGGTGTATAAGAAGGTTCAGGAATTGGAGGATTATAAGATGGTCCAGGAGTTGGTTGGCCGTATGATTGTGAAGGAGCTGGAGGTGAATATGTTGGTTCAGGAATAGGTTGATTATACGACAGTGAGGGGTTTGGAGGACTGTAAGTTGGCTCATTTTTTGAAGGTACGTATGCTTGTGACGGAGTAGGAGGGATGTAAATAGGCTCGGGTTCTGGCTGATTGTAAGATGGTGGTTGACTTGGTTTGTCGTATGACTGTGAAGGAATTATTGGCTGTAAAGAAGGTTTATCATAAGATTGGTCTGGCACTGGGGCATTGTATGTTTGATCAGGTGCTGGAGGCTTATAGGATGATCCACTTGAGTGATCTATAGATTCTCCAGGTAGTGGAAATAGGTTTGCAGGTTCATCATAGGAATAACCACTGGAGGACTGAGAAACTGTAGAACCATGTGAAAGTATAGTTTGATCTGCTGTATTTGAAAGTACACTATTTCCATACTGTCCAGGCAGTGGGAAAGCCTTTTCAGGAGAATCATAAGCGTATCCTATGGATGGCGGTGTAGTGCCATAGGTTGGCTGATTTTTAGGTGGGGAATAGGATATTGTAGGGTCCCCTGATCCTCCAGGCAACAGGAGGGGTTTTCCTGGTTCATCATAAGAGTATCCTTTTGAGGGTTGAGAGGATGAAGGGCTATAGGTCTCTTGAATCTGAGGTGGTGAATATGGTGCTCCAGCATCTGTTAATACTTCTGGGATTAGTAGCGGTTTTGTAGGTTCCTTGTAAGTGCCTGCAGAATCACCAGGTAATGAAAAAGGTTTTGCTGGTTCGTTATAAGCATATCCACTTGAAGACTGAGTTGGTGGACTGTAAGAAGGTTGGTTCTGAGGTGGCGAATATGATGCAGCAGGATTTGCAGACTCTCCTGGTGGCAGGAAAGGTTTTGCTGGTCCGTCACTGGCGTATCCATTTGGAGACTGGGATGGCGGGCTGTAGGATGGCTGATTTTGAGGTGGTGAATAGGATGGTGATAGATCTGCAGATTCTCCAGGTAGCAGGAAAGGTTTTACAGGGGAGTCATAAGAGTAACCAGTAGAAGGTTCTGCTTCTGGTTCAGGTTCTGGCTCTGCATCAGCCTCGGGGTTAGGACCTGACGTGCCTATTGCCAGGCCCAGCCATAGACACAAATGTAGTAATATCTGTAAAGGAAAATTAAATTATAATTAATTTTA
>NC_087220.1:49432235-49437235 GCF_015104395.2 Macrobrachium nipponense
CGGTCCGAGAGCACTAAAACCGAAATAAACAAGACACAAAAATAAAAACCACACACTAGACATGCAACGGGTGAAACCGCATAACCAAAAGAAAGTATAAAAAAAAATGAAAAACGACTTTTTGTATCGAACGCATCCAGAGTTGTCAACTAGTATTTACGTAAACACTTTTTTGAGTATTGGTTTTTGTTTTCCTCTCTCAGTCCAGGGCGACGTACCTGCAACCACTTCATGACGGAAAGCGAGAGTGAAGAGTGATTGGCGGAGAGTCGTGTCTTTCGTTATATATATGAGTCTTCAGCCAACACCCCCTTCCCCTCCCCCGCCATCGTTTCCTCCTCTCCCGCCCCACCCACCCCGAGACATAGCACCCGGATACCTCCCGCTCTTGTTACGATATTGTATGCTTACACACCCGAGCGGTATGCGCTTATCGTTCATTTGTGGTGTGTATACATACACATGATTGTTAACGTACATGTACTATGTGTATACGCACTTGAGTATACATACATTTGATCGGTATATATAAACGTTCATGCGCTGTTTATACGTTCACGAGAGCAGTCTATATCAAGCGTCCAGTTTCCCTGTATATGCATACACTCGAGTGGTATATATACGTCAATGGTTTAAGAACTGTTTGTACATGTGTATGGAATGGATGCATACACACACGAGCACAACATGTATTAAAATGTAAGTAGAATTGGTGTGCATACACACTCGAATAGTATAAATTTGATATTCAGAAACATTGTGTAATTTACACACTTGAATGGCATGTTTAAATGCTCAAGTTCGGTGTGTATGCATACAGAAATTAATATTAGATTATAAACGTTCAAGCATGGGGCATTTATACACCCGTTCTGCGGTTGCGTAAGCACAGAAGATAACAAGAGTTCAAGGTATAGTGTGTATGCATGTACATATGAGCAGCATATATACAAGGAAAAAGTTAAAACAAACGTTCACGTACGGTATAAATGCATGCACACAGATTCAGCACACAGCAAACGTTCACCATATATGCGGTAAACGTTTCTTTATAGCTTTTTATTTATTTATACACACGCGTTCTTCAGAAAAAAATTAAATTCGGGATGTTTCTAATAGCAGTAAATATAATATTAGGTTGTATTTAAGATATTTACTTGTCGTTCTTTAGTATTCTAACTTAATTGAAGTAATAATTCTAAATATAATAACCCCACTAATAATTTTAGAATTTCTATATATGAATTATTTTGGAGTTTTAATATAATTCTTATACTGATTTCCACTGAGTTTGTCAAAAACAAAACTGTCTTTATCTAAATGTTACTTTTTCCAATCATGCACAGAGATGTATATAATAAACAATAGTTTAAACAACAATAGCAAAATTGAAGCGGCAAAGCACAAAGCTATTGCTTTTTTTAATTATTTATGTTCTCTCTCTTTTTTGTGTTGTTTTGTTTACTGATGCCTTGTCACTGCAAGCATTGATTTCTCTGGATTTTTTTCTCCACTAATTCGATTTTTCTCCAGTTCTCTTATTCCTTCGAATGATGTCAGTGTTTCATAGTTCCCTTTCACTGCTTTATCCATTTCGACAGTCTGCATTTTCTCAGTGCCGGTCTGAAGTTCAGTAGTTTGTGTATACATATGTATACTTTTTTCAATGTGTATATGTATTATGATTATGTTGTTTCAGTCCGTTGTCATGCCGCGACAGCTAAGTTTAAGTTATACACATATATGTGTGAGCATTTGTATGTTTGTGCATGAATGTATACGTGTATATGTAGATTTTATTAAGTAGGATTAGTGTATGTATATTTGCGTGTGTTTTCGTTAGGATATACATGTGTATTATGATTGTCATTTCATGGCGTTGTATCAGCTTGTTCATACAAAGGTGTGTGTATGTATTTGCATGTTTGTGTCTGAATGTATATTTCTGTAAATAGGTCATCTGTATTGTGACGTGTATTTTTGCCGTTTACTTACGGAGGATTTTTTTAAATCAGCTGCTTGATCAGTTATGCTAATTCCACGTAGCCAGCAATCCTAAGAATAGATTTTCGTTCCTTTCCCTATTATATAATACAAAATAGACAGTTATGTGGGGACGTATATTCAAAGTAATTTCCTCGTGCTCGAATTATTAATCTGTTTTTAAGAATTTATAAAATAGTTATTTACATTTATTTATATGTATATCTCATAATATCCAAAAATGTACAAGGAAATGTAATATTTTAGTTACATCTTTTTTCCTGTTTTAATCGAAGAGTACACAAAACTCCCTGACTTCAACAAGCATAGCAATATTGCGTACAATAATTATTGATATTTTTGTATTTTTTGTATTTTATAATTTCGACAGATATGTAGGGAGAACATGAAACGTTATATATTTATGACATCTGCTAATTTACTTTTTTAGTATTGTAAAGGTTTTGTCCTTAAAGTTTAATTCGAGTAATATTTGCACACTTCTTCATTTTCTTTTTCCTTCCTTCCTTTCCCTTTTAGTTCCTTTGACTTTTTATCTTTATATTCCTTATTCTCGTCCTTCCTTATCCTTATTCCCGTCCTTTCTTCTCCTTTTTCGTTCTTCCTTTGATTTTTTTCTCGTATTCGTCGGGACGTGGGATAGAGAAGGACATTAAGTCGCCCATCCAACTGGACTTTCCACTTAAAAAATTATTATTATTATTATTATTATTATTATTATTATTATTATTATTATTATTATTATTATTATTATTATTTACTTCCATGATATGAAACTTTGAATCTTCGGTGTTTCCTGAATTCTGCAATCTCGAATGTTTGACACTTCTCTGTGTTTTGTGAAGCGTTTGATAAGCACTTCTTTAAAAACCATATTTTTTCTGGCACTGACCAAGCATGTTTTTTGGTAGTTCTGACCGTCTCGATCTTTTATTCGCATGTTCTTTTATTTTAAAATTTCATTTTCTGCTAATAATTAATCATGAACTCTTATGTAAATTTCTGGAATTTCTGGACTTGAAAATCAGTATGGTCTATCAAATAAGTGGCATTCCAATAATGCTCTCTCTCTCTCTCTCTCTCTCTCTCTCTCTCTCTCTCTCTCTCTCTCTCTCTCTCTCTCTCTCTCTCTGACGAATTATAGCACCATATGGTTTTGAATGACGGGTATCGTATTGTCACCAATTCGAGCCAAACTGGATGACAAGTGAAATTGCAGTGCTTTCAGTGAAGAATCTATCACTCATCTAGAAGTTCTTTGACCGATCTCTCTCTCTCTCTCTCTCTCTCTCTCTCTCTCTCTCTCTCTCTCTCTCTCTCTCAAATTCGGGATAGAAAATTTTGTCGTAATATTCCCAAGTGTTGACGTGCCTTGTTAGATTGATAGGGATTTGAAATTTGTCACAGAGGAAATACTCTGGCCTCGAACGAAGTACAGTCTTTGCTAGGTTGTCCTGTGTTAATTATTTTAACAATTTTTATGGTTTGTACTAAATATATGCATAATAAGTAATGATTATACGACGTTCTCGTGGTAGAGCTAATTTTCAGTTGCCGTTATGAAGGTAATGAATATAACAATATCAAATTCATCATAAGTTTAAGGAATGATACTGATCATTGTAAAAGCATGTCACTTTAATTCTGAATTTTAATAATTGCCATAAAAGTTGTAAAAATGCTGTTTTCATAAAATTGGAAGAAAAACTTGTTAATGTCATTTAAGATCGAATAGCTCACATACTTCAAAAGATAAGTATTTACTCGTTTCATTGAAATCTCTGATAATTATTTTACGTAGAAACTGTAACCAACTGCATGAATGAAATCCCTGGAAGGTGCATCGAAAGATAACTACTTTTCATGTCATTGAAGTCTCTTTCTTTTTATGGACCAGGTGTTGATCCACATTTTTCTGTTTAGTTTCATATTTGTTGCTGTTCTTATTACTTTTTTCTTCAGTTTTGTCTTGCCATAGTTTGCTTTATTTGTCTTGTCTCTCACTTCTTCTATTTGTATTCGTATTCTTCTGTATTATCGTCGTGTTTTCGTTATTTTGTTTTGTTCTCAATTTTCATGGCGTGCCTTATTTTTATTCATTTCTTTACAGTTATCTTTGTAACCTTTATATTCAGTAGTTTTCCTTACTCATTCTGATTTTTCTTTTGCATTATTTTCTGTAAGTGATCCGTTTCGGAATGTAGCAGTGACCTTCATCTTGTATTTTCTCTGGAACCAGCCCGGTGTCAGGGGAAAAGTCTCTATGTTAAAAAGAAAATCCTATATAAACTAATAATCTTGGCTTATTTTATTGTACAACGAATTGTTTTAGTCGTTTCTATATAAACTAATTTCTTGCTTATTTCACTGTAGTACAACGAATCGTTTTAGGCTTTTGTATATAAACTAATTTCTTTATTATATTATACAACGGATTGTTTTAGGCTATTCTATATAAATAATTTTTTTATTCTATTATACAACGAATTGTTTTAGACTTTTCTATAAACTAATTTCTTGCTTATTTTATTGTACAACGAATTGTTTTAGGCTTTTCTATATAAACTAATTTCTTGCTTATTTTATTGTGCAGCAAATTGTTTTAGGCTTTTCTATATAAACTAATTTTTTATTCTATCATACAACAAATTGTTTTAAGCTTTTCTATTAAACTAATTTCTTGCTTGTTTTACTGTACAACGAATTGCTTTAGTCTTTTCTATGTAAACTAATTTCGTTCTTATTATATTATACAACGAATTTGTTTAGGCTTTCCTATACAAACTAATTTCTTGCTTATTTCATTGTACAACGAATTGTTTTAGTCTTTTCTATATAAACTAATTTCTTGGCTTTTTTTTATTGTACAACGAATTGTTTTAAGCTTTTCTATATAAACTAATTTCTTGCTTATTTTATTGTACAACGAATTTTTTTAGGCTTTTCTATATAAAATAATTTTTTCATTCTATTATACAACGAATTGTTTTCGGCTT
>NC_087220.1:49444735-49449735 GCF_015104395.2 Macrobrachium nipponense
AACACCATATAATCTCAGATTTCTCTCTCTCTCTCTCTCTCTCTCTCTCTCTCTCTCTCTCTCTTCTATTTACAGACACCTAAACACCATATACAATGCGATGAAATTGTATAGTAAGCAGACTAAACTCCCGGACTTTGGAGTACTGGTAAGTCACAATTGATCGTCCAAGGATGTAAAGTGCCTGGGGTGAGTTAATGGACTTTGAAATTATTGAATATTTACGACTTGAATTTTTTCCCCCTTTATCCTCCATTATACCGTCTCCCTAACTTTTGTTCCAAAAAGTGCCACTTCTATGTAGCATTTCACTCCTTCCACCTCAGTCTTCAGGTAAAATACCCTTGAAGGTTCACCATGGCGCTCCAGAGTTCCACTGTCGCACCCATCACGTTCCAGTTCTTCATCGCTTAACAGTAAGTTTCTTTAGTACAAATTAAGTCTGCCTTATTCCAAAAGGGAGCCTTTCTCTGAGAATTGTATGGTGTGAGAAGAATTAATTAAGCACCTAAACGATCAAATATTCCAACCTTAGACAGTTTCTCTGAACAAGCTCAAAGTTACACTTGTCAAACTTTGAAAGTTGCACCTCAGTACCCCTTTGTTCTGCTCTTGCTACCCCGAAAGTTCCACTTTCGTAATCCCCGCCTTTTCAAAAATTCCGGTTTTCCCACAGCCCCCAAAGTGTTCCACTGGCTCAGCCCCCCTCCCAAAAGTTTAAATTTTCCCATAGCTCCCAGAGAGTTCCACTCCCACAACCTCACCCCTCCCTCCCAAAAGTTCCGATTTTCCCACAGCTCCCAGAAAGTTCCTCTTTCATCTGAACGAGACCTTGACAAACGGCACAACGCCCTTCGGGCAGTCGCGAGAAGAAAATTATGGAAAGAGTCTGTGCGCGTGTGTTCGTAACGCACGCCCTCTTCTTCTCTTGTTAATAGGAGGGTTAATAAGGTGTTACTGCGCCATTTTTTTTTTTTTTTTTAGTCAGTCCGAGTCCACAAAGTCGCTCACACCGTCGAGGTCAGACGTCGCATTGGAGTCGTTAAAAGTGTGGCTATGATGGGTGTTTGGATGGCAGTCATCATTATCATTTAGTGTTTTTTTTTTTTATTCCTTGATAAATAAACATTTTCTTTACTTTACAAGAGAGGGGGAAAGAGAAAGAGGTAGGAAGAGTATCTGATGAATGGGGTCGAGGTAAGGATGACCTCGATGAGGTCATCCCATATTTTCTTTTTAGATATGATAGTATACATTTTGGCGGAACACCGATCACACTCATTTTATTCGTCACTTTACCTCAGCCGCCACCCGCCCTCTCTCTCTCTCTCTCTCTCTCTCTCTCTCTCTCCCCGCTTGATTGGCGACCCACAATGTTGACTAATAACCAGTTACATAACCGTACCTATAATTTATTAACTAAATGTCTGCAGTATGACGCTAGATACCTGACAGTCAATCAATCAATCAGTCATTTTATTTCTCTGTCTTTCTCTCCTATTGTTGCTTTACTTTTAGGTTAGGGTGGCCTTATGCCGGCACAGGTATTGGTCCTTGAATAGTTACGTTGTCTTGCAGATGTGTCATCTACAGATTTCACCAGACAAAAAAAAAAAAACAATAAGTCGTAAAATAACGATAGATGGAATGGCACATAGCACAACAGACAGAACATTAACCCTGTGACGGAGGTTTACAAAGGGAACCGCCCTTGAGAAGGACGTCTCAGGTACGGAATGCAGCAGTTGCTCAAGACCCACCACCGTACCTGCAGGATCTGGAGGGATCGTCAGTTTTCGTGGACAATTGCGGTCGCTGTTCTCATTTCAACCCCTTCGAGCCTTCACCCCTTCGTAAACGGTGCCTTTTAGGGTCGCCCGTGACGTTAGTAATTCGTATTTTGAGTTGGTAATTCGTGTTTTGGCTTCGTAATTCGGTGTGATAGTGCTCGTTTGGAGTTTGGTATTTGCGCATGCGTTTATATAAATGGAAGGTTGTGCAAACCGTGGATGAACTGTTATTTAGAATTCTTGTGGGGCGTTCGTTTTTTTTTTTTTTTTTTGCTCTCGTAAGAATCTTCATATCAAAGGTCGAGATGTGACAGCTTATGTTTATTGCGCAGATATAATTTTCTCGAGCAAATGAATGTCTTTGCTCTCCTGAACTTTTATAGCTCCATTGTGAATATAACTACTTTGAATAAAAAAATCAGGTAATTATCAGTTAATCTGTGTTTGATTGAGACGTGAAAGACTAACTTTTCTTAAACTCTTACTTATGAGAAAGCAGTAAGGTTATTGACCAGGCTTGATTCAGTTACATTTCTAGACCTTTGGTTCTGTTTGTTTAATCTCAGGCTTTGATAGCATTAGGGATGAAACCAAACTAAACTCGGTTCATATTCCATGGTAATCAGTAGGCATTGAGCTGAATGAATTGCTACATCGAATATGCAAAAATGTGCATATTGTTATTCTGCTTAAGATGAGGTCTAATGACCTAGGGTCGATTGTGTCCCTTGCATTGAATGGAGATACATACGTCACTAATAGACTGTTTCTGCAGGATTTTATTTCAGTTGCACATTACCAGTAAGTTGCATTATTGTATGTCATGTAACACAGTGACAAAGAAATGCAAGGTTTTGGAACTGCAATGACAAAGAACGTTTGATAATTCGTAAATTTCATTTTGTCGTAATTTTGATTACTTGTAATTAAATTCAGGAACTGGATTATTGTTTTTTTTATCAGGCGCCTCTGTCAAAAAAAGCTATTGGAACTAAATATTAAAATTAAAATACACTCCTCTCTCCAGTGTGTAAAAGCTTAATAAAAAATTCTTGAATGGTACCGGATGACTTTTTGCGTGTGCCTGCATATAATTGTACTTGTTTTTTTAGTGAATAAGTATATTTTTTTTTCGTTTTGTGCCTGCTTTTGCTTGTGCTCATTCGCGCAGAATATTGGATTCCCTTTTGAAACTGAGTTGAGGAAATACCGCCTTTACTTCATGACATGTCTTTCGTAAATGGCTCAAGAAGATTTGGCGTTGTGGTTTGTGTCTTCACGAAACATGTGTTTTATTATTATTTTTTTGTTTGTCTGAACATAACACAGTTTCAGTTTGTTTAAAGATTTAAATTTTTATTTTATTCATTTCCTTATATGTTTCTTGTTTTGAAAATTAACGTGGGCTACTTTGTTGTTTTAGCTTTTTTATTTATTTGTTTTTTATGTTTCCTTCTTTCTCTGCTTAAATAAAAGACCAAAGAAGATTGTCTTCCTCTTTTAATATATATATATATATATATATATATATATGTGTGTGTGTGTGTGTGTGTGTGTATATATTACATATTTACGTATGTATGTATGTATGCAGGCCTGTACCGAGGGGGTGGTGGGGGGGGGGGGTGCTGCGTGGGGGTGCTGCGGGGGTCGAACGACCAACCCCAAAATTCCATATTTTTTGTGACTATCCTTTTCATTGAACTGTACTTACAAAGTAATAAATAAATATTGTTTTTCGTTAAGTCAAAGTATATAATATAACAACAAATAAAGTAATATGTATGTTATTGTTAACATAATAAATGAATTAATCAATAAAACTGAAGAAATTTTCTTGAATTTCAGTGCAAACTTTCAATATCATAAGTAAAATTATGTTAACCAAAGTCAGTACTTTGAATAACATCTAATCGGGTAGAAGGGCATAGACCGCATACCCAATTTTTCTTCTTAATATAACTAAAATAAAATTTACAAGTATTTCATCTTGTATATACCTATATATGCAATGACAGTTTTGGGAAAAACGAACCCCCCCCTAAAAAAACTCTGGGTACGGGCCTGGTATGTATTTGTATATAAGGATTCGTGTGTTTGTAATATACATTTTATTACCATCAGAATCCTTCATCGCAAACGGGGACAACTGAATTAATTTTTTTGTCCTTAAGTTTCCTGAAGTTTTTTGTCAACCTCGGAATTAGTGATAATCCGCGATGTCTGAGAACAGCATTTTCAACAGAAGGTCAGTTTCTTTGCGAGGATGATTGAGTGACTACCGTCCACCAGTGGGGGCGTTTCTCCCCCTTTTATTTTACAGAGAATTTTTTTCCTGTTATAAAACATTAAAATTTAGTTATTTTTCAATATATATTGCATTTCATTTTCTTTAAGGTGGTGATATACCGTTCTGTCCGAGTCTGGGATTCGAACCCCGACATCTCTGGCGCCGTACATCACCTGACGGGGCAGCTAGCTTAAAAAATTTAGTCTCATAGGCAGCCGCTGACGTGAGTCAGCGAACGGTATTGGATAAACAGGTATCTGCATTTAGAGAGAGAGAGAGAGAGAGAGAGAGAGAGAGAGAGTAGGAAAATAGAGGTTTTCGCTCTAAGGGTGCAGCTGAGAGAGAGAGAGAGAGAGAGAGAGAGAGAGAGAGAGAGAGAGACTTCGGAGCATAATCATGGTTACGGCCAAGCCGTCACTCCCATCTTTGTCTCCTCATTGCTCTGGGTGAGTGTGTGTGTGTGTGTGTGTGTGTGATACATTTAGATTTAAAAACAGCATTGACCGTTTTGGTGCGAGAGGGGAATTGAAGCAGTGGCGTAATCCTGTTGGTAGACTGCCAAGAGGAAGAAGAAGCCAAAGGAGGCTCCTAAAGGGACTGCGTTACGTCACGAGGAGCTTTCGAAAACGAACTTGTTAGATCTAGATCAAGAGGAGTAACAACTTGGCTTACCCCCCTGCGAGTCGACTGCTTTAATTGACAGGCCTAACTCACAATCCCTTTGACGGTAATGCCATTCAGTAGGAGCTCTGAATTTGAATGAACTCGGACTATTCTTTTACCACCCGAGAGAGAGAGAGAGAGAGAGAGAGAGAGCTACACCAGATTCCTACATAGTCTCGGCGCTACGGCGACTAGTGCTAAGTCGTAAATACATTTTTCACCAAATATCAATCTGAGAGATTGAGTACCCTCATCTC
>NC_087220.1:49454735-49502235 GCF_015104395.2 Macrobrachium nipponense
CGCCAGAGATGTCGTCATCCAGGTATGTAACCGTACCGCATATTAGACCGATGTGCGCGCACTCATGCTTACGCACGGATTGGTATTCCATTCACGAATGTACTCTTGCTCTTGTATTCCGCGGTGCTGTGGTTATGGAGGGCAAATGAAATGAGGAATCATTGTAAAAGAACAAGGTCAGGTTGTACTTCGTGTGATGTATTTTGTGTACTTGGAAATTACTTGAACATATGGCAGTACCGAAAGGAATTCTTATGACTAGAGCAGCGCATGCGTAATGGAGTGTAATGCGTGCTGGATTTGACATCAGTTTGTAATGGTTATTTGTACACTGGTTTTAAATGTGCAAATTATAATCTGGTGTATATTAAATAATGTAGTTTTAAGAAATTTGACAGTGAGTTCTTTTTGATAATATACCATTATAACCGCATCTAAGTAGACTTAAGAAGATTTCTTAATTATTACATTATTTTTTATTCCATTGTAGTTATGACGAGTTGTAATCACATTGCTTGTAATTTATTTTACTGATAAAATTGTTGATGTAATTGTTACGTACAGGGAGCTGAGTAGACTCGAAAGCCCAGTGAATCCTTTAGTGTGTTTAGAGAACTAAACCATTAGGATTTTAATACAACGTATACTACTTCAGTTACTGATATTAGTCTCTGAGATCTAATCAGATCCAAAGAAATACAGACAAAATACAAACCGCAAACTCTTAAGAAACTCCTAAGAAAGCAAGTGTATACAATTCCTCCTCCTTAGCCAAGCACCAATCACCTCTCCCCCCACCCCTCCAATCCAGCGATCGGTGATGTCTTCCAGTGAATGTCCTCTGAGACTTAAGTAGTGTGCGGTAAGAGTTGCCTTCTATTCTAAAGATAGAATACGTCCATTCAGACATATTTGATCGAAGAGCGACGGTCACTTGGACGTCTTGAGGTAGAAAGGAATTCAGGGGATGGAAGGCAATTGTTGACGATAATAATTTCCGTGGGGAAATCGTTGGGAAAAGTTTTCCTTAGAGCTCAAAGGATTAAGTAGTTGCTCCATGCTTAGGGAGTTTCTCTCTCTCTCTCTCTCTCTCTCTCTCTCTCTCTCTCTCTCTCTCTCTCTCTCTCTCTCTCTCTCTCTCTCTGTTTAGAGTGAAGGGTAACAATCCCTCTTGTTAGTTTGTGTCGAGTATTTACATGGTTAGAGGCGGAAAATAACAGTGGTTATGAAAGCAGGTTCAGTGCGCGTGCCTTGAGGAACGCCGCTCCACAGAGGGTCATTTGCCCTCTAGGGTAATGCTTTTACGATTCCCGAGAGAGAGAGAGAGAGAGCAAAGCCTGCTATTCTGTGAGCATAGGCTTATATATGCAGATACTCAATTCATGATTTTTTGCGTTGAGAGGCTCAGTGATAATATTTTTGTAAAGAAGTGGAAAGAGAGAGAGAGAGAGAGAGAGAGAGAGAGAGAGAGAGAGAGAGAGAGAGAGAGCAAAGCCTGCTATTTTGTGAGCATAGGCCTATATATGCAGCTACTCAATTCATGATTTTTTGCTTAGAGAGGCTGGGTGATAATATTTTTATAAGGAAGTGGAGAGGTTGATGGCACCAGCAGATTGGTCGTGAAGACTCGATGGGTTTGTTGACGTTTCAAGTTTTTATCTTGGTACGCTTGTTACGGCCAAGTGAAGAGCCTTTTTCATCTTCGTGGAATTTCACATCTGCCATTTATGGTGATGCCTTTGTTCTTTGGAGAGAAACAGTGTGTGATAGAGAAAGAGATCATACGCGTTCAAGAGGATGCATTGGATAACGATGCGTTTTCCGGCCATAACAACACATAATAAAAACAAATGAATAGATACAATTTACCAACCTTAGTTTTCGTCCAGATTGTGTTGTCTACTGTATTATTTTTAAATTTATTGATTATTTCATCGGTTTGTCGCCATTTGCTGTCTTTCTCCTTTTTTATGTGTTTAATTCCTTTCTCTGACCTTGTACAGAATGTGCTCTCATTCTCTCCGAAATTGTTAACAATATCCTATTTTCTTATGCACTTTTCCCAAAGAAATGCCCTATAAAGGACCCTGCGAACTTTGCTCTCTCTCTCTCTCTCTCTCTCTCTCTCTCTCTCTCTCTCTCTCTCTCTCTCTGCCTGTCCATCTCGCAAGAAACATAAACCGAGATTAAAACACGAAACTGGAAGCCTTAATTGTCTGAGACACGAACTTTGATCTCTGAACAGGTCCCTCTTGCCAAGTGCGGTAATTACTGCAAGTTCAGAATGCAAGTTAACAGGAGAGAGAGAGAGAGAGAGAGAGAGAGAGAGAGAGAGAGAGAGAGAGAGTGGAAGTGCATGGAGGACTGGAGACAAAAAGAAAGTTTGGAATTCTAATTACGTAAAGAATCTTACTTTTTTTTTCTTGAATGTTGTAGGTACCTCTGATGTAACAGTGAGTTCTCTCTGATATAAAAGAAAAATAATATTTTCAGTTTCCTCCATTTGGGACGATTTCATATTTAGCAAGTCATCCCGCGGACTCCATAACACACGTGATACATTTCAAGAGCCAGGATTACCGAATGAAGAAATGAAATACGCTTGAAAACATGGAATAAATACTGATCTCACTCATTTCTCGTATGGCTTGAATTTGTGGGTGAAATTTTTCTTTAATCGTTTAACTATTATTTTTTTAGTTATTTTTTTCAATAGTTTCTTCTGCTGCTTTTTGTTTGTCTTTACTCTGTATGAGATTTGCGCATTCTGCCTAAGTGTAAGTTCGCTCAGGAAAATGATGGTTTTTAGACTGCTCCTTATTTATTACAGTGATTTTTCAAGCAAAATGCTTTATGAGACTAAGGTTTGACTGCCTCAATTACACCACATCCTGTTGTAATGCGGTAAAATAGCAAGGCGCCGTTGAAAACGCCAAGTAAATACGATGATGACCGTTGCTACGGCTCACCGGAACAGGGCGTGGCTACCTAGGCTATTGAGTACCGATGTGATAGTCACACTGGACTTCCTTTTTACCCTCAAGCATTTAGACGTAGGTGGTACTAGCTGAAACTGATATTATTTTGTATTTCTTTGTTTTGTTTATATTTTCTTTATATTTTTATCATGTTTACGATATGTTGTAATAGTTCAATGAAAATTGATTTGAAGGAACCTCTTTTAAGTGCTTAGTAATCAGGGACCATTGCACATTATAAAGGTATATGAAAGGTGGATTAATCAAAATTAATTTTATGGCTAACTTTGGTTTCTGGCGCAGTTGCGTGTAAGCATAAAGTCCCCAGTTTTTCGCAAAACAGATTATAATTTTGATTGATTTAATCCAATATGTAGCTTTTTATCTCTCTATAGTATTATTATGTTGCATTGTCTTTTGTTTAGATTAAGTGTGGAATTAGTCTGGTCAATTTGTCAATTTTTAAAATTTGTTTAATTTGTCTCGCGTGATTCAAAAACTGATTATTTATCCTTTGAAAAGTAATAAGGTAACTAAAGCTCTGAATCGTAAATCGTATTATATTGACTCCAGGTTATTTATTTCAATAATTACAGGTTCATTGGGCAGTGAGACTTGTTATCCACTGATAACAAAAGTAGCTTCAATAAGGTACATAAATTTCCTAAAAGAATTGGTGTCAGAGAGAGAGAGAGAGGAAAGAGAGAGAGGGGGGGGGGGATGATATTAGAATCATGCACGGAAACTAGTGTCACAACAAAGCTCACTAGCGCCGAAAAAAAAACAGAGAGAGAGAGAGAGAGAGAGAGAGAGAGAGAGAGAGAGAGAGAGAGAGAGAGGGGGGGGGGGGGGGGGGGGGGGGGGGGGAGGAAATTACAGTTTGCAGGGTGTTGTGACAGTGTTTAAAGGTCCGAACGTGGTTTTAGAAGCTCCTTTTGATTATAGGATTCCAGTCCTATATCCACGAAATTTGAAGACTGGGAGATTTGAACAGTTCTATTTAGGATTAGACTGCAGCGTGCAAAATTGTACCTTTCCCCTGAATATCTGGTGGGATGAGGAAACCTCAAAGATCATGCCAATAGTTCATTGCGACTACTATAACCACTAGTACTACTTCTGTTGCTATTTTACGAATGAAAATAATCATAGGGAAACCGTTATTATTTGCAATTGAGTGGCAGTTCCAATTCTACCTCTATTAACGAAAGAAATGTGGTTGTAAAAGACTTGTTATGGATGATTTGACTGTAGGGGGGAAAAAGTGCAACGGCGGGTCAGTCAGCCATTAGTTCCATTTAACGATATTGTTAAAGGGACGGTAAAACCGAGTCTCGACGTCTATCCTTGAAATAATCTTTAAAGCTTACAACGAGACAGCAACAGAGAAATGTCAATAATTGTGCAATGAACATAAAAAAGATAGGCCTAATGTTAGTGTTATCCTTCGCACAAAGATGAAATACATAGCGTTTCGCCGCTACGCTGTTTAGTACTTTGGAAAAATAGGCCTAGAATAGTATATTGCAAGTCTTACCGTGCCGAACGTCTTAATGGCGTTTCTTTCTTTCTTTTCCTCGCTGGCTTTTGGGTTCACCGGCGGCAGTTCTCACAAACTCTGAGGCTATTGTCGTCCTATTACGAGTTCAACCGCAGAAAACGCAAGTAACACGAATTTCACGATTATGTAAAAAAAAGATGGTTTTGTTATTTAGGCCGTTTAAAGTTATTCCCAGGCAATTATACTGAGGAGAATGTGGGATGTGGTGTCTCGTGTACATTAAGGTATGTGTTTTGTGTCGGGACGCATGAATATATACACTATTTGTATATGCATTCACACAAACACGCCAATATAACTAAAGTATATTAGACGGTGGTGTTGCTGAACCTCGAAGTAAAGGAATGAAGAAGCATCTGAAGAAAACGTCTTTATCTAACTCTGCTTTCTTTGTCCCAATATGAATTCAGATAGTTTCGTATTTTAAACCAGGCTATGGGACAAGTGATCAGTTAGGTGCCGGGCTAAATCTCAGCAAGAATGTTTATTTTCTCTTATTTCAAGGCTTTTGTACACATCATATTTCAAAACACAGTGCTTCTGCCTAAGCTTAGCAACTTCCCCGAACCTACAACCGCTAAAGCAATGTCTAAACTTTGGACGTTGCGTTAGACTCTAATGGACTTGACTAGAAAAACTGGATGTAACCAGAATTCTCAAGTTGAGACAGGTCGATTTGAATTAACGAAGAATTTATATTTCAAGGAGTTTTAACAGTAAATTAAACATTTATCACCTTAACCGACCATGTAACCCTGAGGGTCAAGCTTTAAAGACTTAATATCATAATCAGGCGGTTTTTATGCACCCTCTCTTGACCAATTTGTGGTTGACATCTTTCACGGTCTGTTGCCGTTGTTGCGTAATGCGGATCCATTCTTCGCCGAGATTAATGAACATTTTATTTATTCATTCATTGGGGTTTCTTAAGTAGCCTTCACCATACAGGCTATATTTGTTTCACATATATTTATATATAGCTTATATGCGTGTGCTTGTGTACACATAATTATGCATTATTTCCGGAGTTTTCTAGTAAGTTAAAAACAGCCTAGACTAAAACCTAGGTTTGGTGGGAAAATTGTAGTGGTACAGTAGTTACATGCATTCCTTTATAAATATCTAGACTAGATTCGCCTGTGTTAGAAACTATTGTGTAGAAAAAATTTTTTTTTTTTGACTGGGTGTCATTACAGAGGTTTTTCCACGCTGTAAGAAATTTTGGAGCAAGCAGTTATGAATTAGGTACTTTTACGAAATATTTGAAAGATATGTTTAGTACTAGCTTTTTTTTCATGATGAGCAGTGGTTGTGTATCACGATGGCCATTTAACACTTAATCGACATGTAATTTTCAATATTTCAGTGAACCAGTAGACGCTGATATGCATTTGGTATATGGAATTACTTATTTAATTACCTAGCAAACTTACTTACTTAAATATAAGTTTCCGGGCCTCCGTATGGGGTTAGCGCCGTCAGTGCACCGTATGCTTTTTTTTCTTTCTTTTTTTATGGTGTTTTTACGTTGCATGGAACCAGTGGTTATTCAGCAACGGGACCAACGGCTTTACGTGACTTCCGAACCACGTCGAGAGTGAACTTCTATCACCAGAAATACACATCTCTCACTCCTCAATGATTGGCTGAGAATCGAACCCGCGACCACCGAGGTGGGACGCTAATACCATACCAACTACACCGCTGAGGCGCTTTGCACCGTATGCGGTGTACTGTAGGCGTTACCTAAGCTTCTTTGCAGCATCCCTTCAGCCCCTAGCTGCACCCCTTTCGTTCCTTTTACTGTACCTCCTGTCATATTCTCTTTTCTCCCATCTTACTTTCCAACCTCTCCTAACGATTTTTTCATAGTGCAACTGCTTGGCCTTTGGCCTAAATTCTATATTCTGTTCAATTCAATTCACTGTTTCCGTCCATATTCCTAATGACCCATGTTAATGAGCTAAGGTCTGCTTTATTATTATTCTTCGACCTAATGCTATGCTCGTGGTTGAAATTCCAGTGTTATTGATAATAGTTTGGTCTCAAAGGCGCGGTTTAATGATCCTCTAAGTGTTATATACGTCTTCCTACTGTTTTTTGTGCCTTTGCATATATAGGTTTCATGAAAAATGCCGTGGAGTTGTTACGGTGGGAGTTGTAGCAATAATCTAAAGAGGCCGATTTCACTTCTTTAAGAATTGTCTGGTTGATATTATACGAAACGGGAACGATTATAGGGTTCAAAGAAATTACATAGAAGGAAAACAGCTAATCATACATTTGATTACAGGCGTCTGCTTTGAGTATTAATATTGATTTTTTTCCCTTGATACATATGTAAGGATACGTACACGTTTTAAAAAATCAAAATGTAAATGGCGCCAGTTGTTTAAAAAATCAAACTGTAGATGGCGCTCTTTGTTTAAAGAACCAAAATGTAGATGACTCCATTTATTTAAAAACTAAAAAAAAAATAAAAATGTAGATGGCACCATTGCTTAAAAAATCAAAATGTAGATGGTGCTATTTGTTTAAAAAATCAAAATGTAGATGGTGCCATTTATTTAAAAAAATCAAAATGTACATGGCGCTATTTGTTTAAAAAATCAAAATGTAGATGGTGCTATTTGTTTAAAAAATCAAAATGTAGATGGCACCATTTGTTTAAAAATCAAAATGTAGATGGCGCTATTTGTTTTAAAAAATCAAAATGTAGATGGCACCATTTGTTTAAAAAATCAAAATGTAGATGGCACCATTTGTTTAAAAAATCAAAATGTAGATGGCGCTATTTGTTTTAAAAAATCAAAATGTAGATGGCACCATTTGTTTAAAAAATTCAAAAAATGTAGATGGCGCTATTGTTTTTAAAAATATCAAAAGTAGATGGCACCATTTGTTTTAAAAAATCAAAATGTAGATGGCAACATTTGTTTAAAAAATCAAAATGTACATGGCACTATTTGTTTAAAAAATCAAAATGTAGATGGCAACATTTGTTTTAAAAAATCAAAATGTAGATGGCACCATTTGTTTAAAAAATCAAAATGTAGATGGCACCATTTGTTTAAAAAATCAAAATGTAGATGGCACCATTTGTTTAAAAAATCAAAATGTAGATGTGCCTATCGTTTATCATGTATATGGCACCATTGTTTTAAAAAATCAAAATGTAGATGGCACCATTTGTTTAAAAATCATGTAGAGGCACCATTTGTTTAAAAAACAAAATGGGGCCATTTGTTTAAAAAATCAAACATGTCGATGGAACATTGCATTTTTAAAAAATCAAAATATAGGATGGCGCCATTCATTTGTTTGAAAAAATCAAAATGTACATGGCAACATTTGTTTAAAAAATCAAAATGTAGATGGCAATATTTGTTTAAAAATCAAAATGTAGATGGCGCCATTTGTTTTAAAAAATCAAAATGTACATGGCGCTATTTGTTTAAAAAATCAAAATGTAGATGGCACCATTTGTTTAAAAAAATCAAAATGTGGATGGCGCATTTAAAAAAAAAAATCAAAATGTAGATGGAACTGTGTTAAAACAATCAAAATGTAGATAGCGCTATTTGTTTAAAAATCAAAATGAAGATGGTGCTATTTATTTAACGAATCAAAATGTAGATGGCGCTATTTGTTTAATAAAAAATCAAAATGTAGATGGCGCTATTTGTTTAAAAAGTCAAAATGCAGATGGCACTATTTGTTTAATAAAAAAAATCAAAATATAGATGGCGCCTTTTGTTTAAAAAATCAAAATATAGATGGCACTACTTGTTTCAAAAATCAAAATGTAGATTGCGCTATTTGTTAAAAAGGTAATTCTATACAATAGCTCTGTCAGCAAGTTATCAAATTTAAGTACTTTCATTAAAAAGAGGGAAGTCCAAGGTTTCGTTTGATATATAAATCTAAACGGCGCTAGGTCTAGAAGTGGTTTAAAAATCAAAATTAAATTTGACCCACCTGAAAAAACTGAATCCCTCGACTTCATAACTCTCAAATTCCTCTTCAGACTGAGCTCTCGTTTGTTTGTTTGTACGTTAAAAACATAGATTATGTCATTATTACGTACATCATCGACTGTATTCTACGTAGCAAAACGTCATAGTTTTTAACCAATGATGATTATCCACATTTAACTTGGGACTAACATTTTAACAAAACTAGAATCGCGTGACTTGAATTCAAATTCAAATTAAAAATTTTTATTGATAATTTACATCAAAAGGGAAGTATAGTGTTCTTATATCTTCTCTTTCCCAATAACACAGTTATTCTATTTTAAAATACAATATGGTTTCCCTTACATTTTTTAATAAAATCAGTTATTTTATTATTATTAATTATAAAACATATTTGTTCATACAGATCTGCAATGGAATAATTTCTGATTCCATCAACTTCTGTGCATTCCATAATGTAATGATACAACTTATGACTTTTGTCTTGTTTACAAAATTTACAAGGCACATTTTTGTCTTTATTAAATTCCCAATAATACTTATATCCCAATCTAAGTCTCAAAACCCAACTTTCAAACAAAGTAGATCGGTCCATAAAGTTACATTTGTTCCTTCAGAAATTTTCAAATAATGATATAAACAACTACTTCCCTTTTCCAGTAATAGCTTAATAGTTAATAGCTCATTTTGATTTCTAACTGATCTTATATGACTTTTAATACTATTAAGACATATTAATTAAAAAATATCACTTCCATATTTTTCTGCCCCCTGTTTTGCTAACTTATCTGCAATATCATTATAATATATATTTACATGGGAAGGTATCCATATAAATTCATTATTATTTAAATGAATATTATAAACCAAATTTATACATTTATTTACAACAGATTTATAACGGTGTTCTTTTGCCTTCAATGATTTTAATGCACTTTGGCTGTCTACAAAAATAAAAATATCTTTCCTAATATCAGAAACTGCTTTTAATCCTTCATATATATAATTCAGAAACAGTGCTACAATTTGTTCCTCCTATTTCAAAACTTTCTTTTTTTTTAACTCACATTTTCCATTTTCATCATAAACACAATTTATAAATCCACATCCAGCTCCATGTTCACTAACCGATCCATCACAATACATATGAACAGAATTAATCTTTTTACATTTATTAATTTTTTCTAAAAAATAATATTTTAATTCAATAGTATCATACTCTCTCTTTTTATCCAGATTTCTATATCTTATATTTATACATTTATTTTAAACTCCAAGGACATATAGATATTTTTTCTTCAAATAAGTCACATAACTCCTTCAGATTTTGAAGTAACTTTTTGGTATATACATTTATTTTTGCTTTATCAAATCCATAATATATATTGTGAAAGTACGTTTCACCTCTCCTAATCATTCTCATTACACACATCATTGTTATTTCTTTTATTCTATCACACACACTGGGCATATTTGTTTCCATTCTCATTACTTCAATACGAGTTGTTTTTGGACAACCCAAGACAACCCTTAATGCCTCATTTTGAATGAGTTCCAATGGCCTTATCTTATTGTTAGGAAGCAACGCCAGAAGTGGAGCAGAGTAATCAATAATTGACCGAATGGTTGTCAAATATATCATTCTTAACAATGGGATACCAATTCCCTTTCCACAATTTGCCAATACTCTTAAAGGTTTAAGTCTACCTATACACAAATTTTTTACATAGGCTATATGTTCATAATGATATTTAAATCCAATATTAAAACCTAAATATTCATAAGATTGTACCTTTTGCAGTTTAAGATTATTCATAACTAAATCTGTTTTACATTCTATTCTTGACTGATCTTTACTTTTATTAATATTAATTATTAAACCAGAGTTAATACATAACTCTTGAATCTGATTAACTATATTTTGCATAGTAGAAAAGTTATGACACTGAATAACAATATCATCAGCATAAATAATAGTTTGTACATCATTTCCAAAATTAAACCTTGCAATTCTATCCATTAGGACATTAAATAGCATAGGACTTAACACACCCCCTTGAGGAGTACCTAAGCTTATATAAAAAACATCAGATTCAACCCCTTGGAGGACAGAAAGGGAGTGTGGGACCTCCCTATCTTCCCCGAGCCTCTTCTCCTCTTCCTACCTCTCACAGAGAGAGAGAGAGAGAGAGAAGAAGTGAGGATAGAAAGGGGGGGAGTGGGACCTCCCTACCTTCCCAAGCCTCTTCTTCCTCTTCCTACCTCTCACAGAGAGAGAGAGAGAGAGAGAGAGAGAGAGAGAGCCAGAGAGAGAGACCTTACCTTACCTTACAGACCTTACATGTTATTTGGGTTGCCCCAGGTCCCTCAGTATGAGGCACCTCTAATGTCTACCAGAGAGTTGCTAGTACATCTTCCGGTATATTTTGCATCTTCCAATCTTGGATGGTCTGGGATGCAGTTTAGATATTTGTCGAGCTTATTCTTAAACACATCTATGCTCACTCCTTTTATATTCCTCAGATGAGTTGGCAACGCATTGAATAGACGCTGCATTATCGATGCTGGTGCGTAGTGGATTATTGTCCTATGTGCTTTCCTTATTTTTCATGGTATAGTTTTGGGCACTATTAATCTACCTCTGCTTGCTCTTTCTGATATTTTTAGCTCCATGATGTTTTCAGCTATTCCTTCTATCTGTTTCCATGCCTGAATTATCATGTAGCGTTCGTATTCCTTTCCTTTCATTTAGACTATATAATTTTAAGAATTGTAGTCTTTCCCAGCAGTCAAGGTCCTTAACTTCTTCTATTCTAGCTGTAAAGGACCTTTGTACACTCTCTATTTGTGCAATATACTTTTGATAGTGTGGGTACCATATCATATTGCAATATTCAAGTGGACTACGAACATATGTTTTATAAAGCATAATCATGTGTTCAGCTTTTCTTGTTTTGAAGTGCCGTAACAACATTCCCATTTTTGCTTTACATTTTGCCAATAGAATTGCTATTTGATCGTTGCATAACATGTTCCTATTCATCATCACACCAAGGTCTTTAACTGCTTCCTTATTTGTGATTGTCTCATTATTAGGTCCCCTATATGCATATAGCTTTCCTTCTCTGTCTCCATAGTTTATTGATTCAAATTTATCAGAGTTAAATACCATCCTATTTACCTCTGCCCAATCATATACTTTGTTAAGGTCTCTTTGTAGCGCGTTCCTATCTTCAGTCACAAAGCAATTTCTCTACTTATTCTTGTGTCATCGGCGAAACTACTCACTACCGAGTCCTTAACATTACTGTCTATGTCTGCAATCATAATAACAAACAGTAATGCAGCTAACACCGTACCTTATGCACACCGGAAATACCTTAGCTTCATCCGATTTCTCATCGTTTGCAATAACTATCTGTCTTCTGTTGTGTAAAAATTCTTTTAACCATCTTCCTACTTTATCCACTATATTATGTTTTCTAATTTTCTTCGCTAATATATTGTGGTCTACCTTGTCAAAAGCTTTTGCAAAGTCTAGATAAACCACATCTGTTTCATTTCCGCTTTTCATATTTTTGTATATGTTTTTCATGGTGGGACTAACAGTTGGGTTTGTGTCGCTTTTCCGGGTACGAAACCATGTTGTCCAATATTAAGCAGATTATTTTTATTAAATGTTTTCATAATATTTTTTCTTCATTACCCTTTCATACACTTTCATAATATGTGATGTTAGACTCACAGGCCTATAATTACTTGCCTCTAGTCTTGATCCACTTTTGAAAGTAGAGGTAATATATACTAATTTGTGCTCATCACAAATCGTGCCTGTATCTACACTTTGTCTTAATAATATTGCAAGTGGCTTTGCGATAGAATGAACTACTTTCTTTAACAAAATAGCAGGAACTCCATCAGGCCCTGCTGCAGCTCCATTTTTAATTTCATTAATAGCCTGCACAATATCAGCTTCATTAATATCTATGTCAGCTAAATATTCTCTATTTTCGTCCCTTACTTCTATATCATTATCTTCATTATCTATTTCTAAGGGTGAATTCTCTCTTATATCGTTCTGCCAATATGTTGCAAATTTCCTTTTTTTCATTCGTTAATCTCCCTTCAATTCTTAGAGGGCCTATTTCTATTCTTCTTTTATTCATCTTTTTCGCGTATGAGTATAATAGTTTGGGGTTTTGCTTGATATTTATTAAGTTTTTTCTTCCAAGTCCCGTTTTTCATTTTCTTTTGATTGTATAATCTTTTGTTCGCCCATTTTCTATCTTACTTTTTAGTTCTATAACTTTCCATGCATTTTTTTTCTTTTGCAAGACCTTTTTCCACTTTCTGATTTTCTGGAACAAGATCCTTCTGTCTCTTGGTATGCATGGACTGATGATTACTTTTCTTTTCTTCTCGTATATATTTATCCACTATTTTCTCTAATATTTTACATAATATCTCCGTATTTACCCTTATGTCATCACTACGAAAATGTTATCCCAATCTTTGTTTAATTCTTCATTTATTTCTGACCATTTTATATTTTTACTGTAGAAGTTTGTATTTCCATATCCTTCCCACTTTTTTTTCCTTTCTTGCTTATCTCTGTTTTCACTTTGCTTTGCTTTGGAATGGACTGTTAATTCTATGACATTATGGTCTGAAATACTCGCATTATAAACTATTATTTCTTTAACATAATTCATCTCGTTCACAAATACTAGGTCTAAAGTATTTTCCTTTCTTGTTGGCAGGTGATTTATTTGTTGAATGTTGTATTCTAGAAGCATATCTAATAGCTTTTCGAATTGCCTCTTATCTTCTGCACTACTGTTACTCTCTTTTTTATATGTATAAGTACAACCACAATCTCCTATTCGTTCTTTCCAGTCTACGAAAGGAAAGTTGAAGTCTCCAGATAGGAGAATAGTCCAGTCCTTGTGATATCTACATATATCATCCAATTTTTCTATTATTAAGTCAAACTCTTTAGTAGAGGGGAATCTTATATATTACTATGTTCATTAATTTTTCAGATTCAAATTCTACCGCTATTAGTCACATTCTGAGTTACTATATTTCTCATATATTTTTCCTTGTTTTTGTCTTTCCCATATATTGCGGTTCCCCCTTGATTCCTATTTTTTCTATCTGATCTATAAGTTTGGAACCCTTTTATTTGATCATCATTCCCAGTCTCTTGGGAATACCAGGTTTCACTTATATTCATTATATCTATTTTCTTTTCAATTTGGGTTAGTTCTTCTAAGTACTCTATTTTTCTTTTTGAGTTACTTGATAACTAAAACCCTGCGCATTCATCACTATGATGGTTTGCGTGTTTTCTTTTTCGCTTAATATGGGTAATAGTAAGGATTTTCCCATGTCTCTTTCCTGTTCTGGTATGTTGTTCTTTTTTTCATTTCCAGAAATTCTGACATTAAAAAATCCAACTTTTCCATAATATTTGATCTTCCTTCATCATAATTATTCATTTTGCGTCTGAATCTGCAATTTTCTCCGTATCTGCAATATCCTCTAGCATAATAAATACAGTTATTATCTCTTTAGTAGTATCTTGGAGCCGAGGCTTTAAAATTTTTTGCTGACATCTCTGTATATCTCGTTGATGGCTTGCTTTTTTCTTTTACCTGATATTCTTTATTCCTCTCTTTATTTGTTTCTTTCTTTATTTTGGATTTATTACTTGATTGA
The DNA here is from genome assembly GCF_015104395.2 of Macrobrachium nipponense. NCBI lineage: Eukaryota > Metazoa > Arthropoda > Malacostraca > Decapoda > Palaemonidae > Macrobrachium > Macrobrachium nipponense. Next base: position 49,468,973 of record NC_087220.1, read on the forward strand.
TTATTTATTTGATTATGATTTCATGGCTACAGGGTGCATATATTTACATTTTTTTGTCGAACTTACATCCTTTTCCTTCTTTTAGGTTTTTGCATATTTTTGGATGCAGATCTCTGCAATCATCCTCATAGCCATCTAAGTATGACAGTTTACCATATATTTCATAGTTGTGACATACCTTAGGATGTTTGTAGTAACATCTTTCCTCAAAATGTAATTCCCTCTTTTCAAAAGGTTGCAGACTTTGTCTTTTTTGTCTATTTTTTCCTCTTTCCCGTCATTGTGTAGATCTGGGTAGAGCCTCTTCGGGATTTTCTTTTGTGTTGTCATATCGTAATTTATTTCTTCGTAAGTATGCTGCTTTATTGCCTCATATGTAGTATCAATGAATATCTCTGCATCCATACTTTTATCTTGTTCTTTGTTTTCCTTATTTTTTTCTGTCATTTCAGTTTTGATTACTTCTCTTCCGTTTTCCTCTTCTTCTTCTTCCTCTTCCTCTTCTTCTTCTTCTTCATCCTCAACTATTTGTACATTCAATCTTGATTTAATAACATTGTCTATCCATGATAGACATGTTGAGCAAAATATTCTGGTATCTTTTCTCATATCTTGCATTACCTCAGCACATTGTGGATAGGTCGGAATGTTGCATGCAAGGTTTTGGTTTTGGGATTAAACTAGGCTAATACCACACCTTACACAGTTTGCATGCTTTTGGCATTCTTTTGTTTTCCTAATTGCATCAATTAGGATATTCACAATGTTCACCTTTTTCATTTTCTTTGTCGGAATATGTTGGTTTATGTATATTTTCTTTATGAGTCTCTTGACCACTTGGATTTTATTTGGAACTTCTTCAATTATTTTCAAGATGTTTTCTGTTGATTTGTTCCAGTTTGAAGGATTATATCCTTCTAATATATCTATGAATGCTTTTGTATCTTTTTGGTTAGACTGTTGCTGATCTCATAAATGAGAAATGCCAGTTCCCTTCCTCCTACCTCATCATGTTGCGAATCTGCCAAACAAGCTAAATTTCGCCATTTTTTCCACAGTTGGAACTTACTGCCATCTTATTCTGATTTACAGTATTTCGCTTGATAAAATAACTTAGTAGACGCTTTATCCTACTATTTTCATGCTAATCTTATCACCGACAGTTCACGAACACTTCTAGATATATCTCAAATTCTAGACGTAAGTTAAACTTGTGATATCTGTTGATTAATCTGACTGCGGGCGGGAACGTCTCACCAAGCAATTTGGCTACTACGAGAGAGAGAGAGAGAGAAGAAGAAGCTGAGGACAGAAAGGGAGGGGTGGGACCTCCCTACCTTCCCCAAGCCTCTTCTCTCTTTCCTACCTGTCACAGAGAGAGAGAGAGAGAGAGAGAGAGAGAGAAGAAGAAGAAGAAGAAGCTGAGGACAGAAAGAGGGTGAGTGGGACCTCCCTACCTTCCCCAAGCCTTTCTCTCCTTTCTACCTCACAGACCTTACCTTACCTTACAGACCTTACATCTTGTTCGGGTTTTGGCCCAGGTCCTCAGTGTGAGGCACCTCTAATGTCTACCAGAGAGTTGCTAGTACATCTTCTTTTTGGTATATTTTGCATCTTCCAATCGTGGATGGTCTGGGATGCAGTTTAGATATTTGTCGAGCTTATTCTTAAAACACATCTACGCTCACTCCGATGATATTCCTCACAGATGAGGCTGGCAAAACGCATTGAATAGACGCTGCATTATCGATGCTGGTGCGTTAGTGGATTAATGTCCTGTGTGCTTTCCTTATTTTGTTTCCTGGTATATTTTGGGCACTATTAATCGACCTCGCTTGCTCTTTCTGATATTTTTAGTTCCATGATATTTTCTGCTATTCCTTCTATCTGTTTCCATGCCTGAATTTATCATGTAGCGTTCTCTTCTCCTTTCCAGACTATATAATTTTTAAGAATTGTAGTCTTTCCCAGTAGTCCTAGTCCTAACTTCTTCTATTCTAGCTGGTAAAGGACCTTTGTACACTCTCTATTTGTGCAATATCCTTTTGATAGTGTGGGTACCATCATATTGCAATATTCAAGTGGACTACGAAATATGTTTATAAAGCATAATCATGTGTTCAGCTTTTCTTGTTTTGAAGTGCCGTAACAACATTCCCATTTTTGGCTTTACATTTTGCCAACAGAGTTGCTATTTGATCATTGATAAACATGTTCCTATTCATCATCACACCAAGGTCTTTAACTGCTTCCTTATTTGTGATGGTCTCATTATTAGGTCCCTTATATGCATATAGCTTTCTTCTCTGTCTCCATAATTTATTGATTCAAATTTATCAGAGTTAAATACCATCCTATTTACCTCTGCCCAATCATATACTTTGTTAAGGTCTCTTTGTAGAGCGTCCTATCTTCATCACAAGTAATTTCTCTACTTATTCTTGTGTCATCTGCGAAAACTACTCACTACCGAATCCTTAACATTATTGTCTATGTCTTCAATCATAATAACAAAAACAGTATTGCAGCTAACACCGTACCTTGCGGCACACCGGATATTACCTTGGCTTCATCCGATTTCTCGTCGTTTGCAATAACTATCTGTTTTCTGTTGTGTAAAAATTCTTTTAACCATCTTCACTACTTATCCACGATATTGTGTTTTTAAATAATTTTCTTCGCTAATATATTATGGTCTACTTTATCAAAAGCTTTTGCAAAGTCTAAATAAACCCAAACCCCATCTGTTTCATTTCCGCTTTTCATATTTTGAATATGTTTTCACGGTGGACTAACAGTTGGGTTTGTGTACTTTTTCCGGGTACGGGAAACCATGTTGTCCTTTATTAAACAAATTATTTTTTATTAAATGTTTCATAATATTTTCTTCATTACCACCCTTTCATACAACTTTCATTATATGTGATGTTAGACTCACAGGCCTATAATTACTTGCCTCTAGTCTTGATCCACTTTTGAAAGTAGGGGTAATATACGCAATTTGTGCTCATCATATATCTTGCCTGTATCTACAACTTTGTCTTAATAATATTGCAAGTGGCTTTGCGATAGAATGAAACTACTTTCTTTAACAAAATAGCAGGAATTCCATCAGGCCCTGCAGCAGCTCCATTTTTAATTTCATTAATAGCCTGCACAATATCCAGCTTCATTAATATCTATGTCAGCTAAATATTCACTATTTTCATCCCTTACTTCTATATCATTATCTTCATATCTAGGGCTAGTGAATTCTCTCTTATATCGTTCTGCCAAGTATGTTGCAATTTCCTTTTTTTCATTCGTTAATCTCCCTTTCAATTCTCAGAGGGCCTATTTCTATTCTTCTTTTATTCATCTTCTTCGCATATGAGTATAATAGTTTGGGGTTTGCTTGATATTTAATAGGGTTTTTTCTTCCAAGTCCCGTTTTTCATTTTCTTTTGATTGTATAACTCTTTTTTTCTGCATTTTCTATCTTACTTTTTAGTTCTATAACTTTCCATGCATTTTTTTTCTTTTGCAAGACCTTTTTTCCACTTTCTTTTGATTTTCTGGAACAAGATTCTTCTGTCTCTTGGTATGCATGAATGATGTTTTCTTTTCTTCTTCGGTATATATTTTTCCACTATTATCTCCCAAATATTTTATATAATATCTCGTATTTACCTTATGTCATCACTTACGAAAATGTTATCCCAATCTTTGTTTAATTCTTCATTAATTTCTGACCATTTTATATTTTACTGTAGAAGTTGTATTTTCCATATCCTTCCCACTTTTTCATTTCTTGCTTATCTCTATTTCACTTGCTTTGGTTTGGAATGAAACTGTTAATTCTATGACATTATGGTCTGAAATACTCGCATATAAACTATTATTTCTTTTTTAACATAATTCATCTCGTTCACAAATACTAGGTCTAAATAGTATTTTCCTTTCTTGTTGGCAGGTGATTTATTTGTTGAATGTTGTATTCTAGTAGCATATCTAATAGCTTTCAAAAAAAACTTGCCTCTTATCTTCTGCACTACTATTACTCTCTTTTTTATATGTATATGTACAACCACAATCTCCTATTCGTTCTTTCCATTCTACGAAAGGAAAGTTGAAGTCACCAGATAGGAGAATAGTCCAGTCCTTGTGATTTCTACATATATCATCCAATTTTTCAATTATTAAGTCAAACTCTTTAGTATTAGGAGGTCTATATATTACTATGTTCATCAATTTTTCAGATTCAAATTCTACCGCTATTAGTTCACATTCTGAGTTACTATATTTCTCATATATTTTTCCTTGTTTTTTGTCTTTCCCATATATTGCGGTTCCCCCTTGATTCCTATTTTTTCTATCTGATCTATAAGTTGGAACCCTTTTATTTGATCATCATTCCAAGTCTCTTGGGAATACCAGGTTTCACTTATATTCATTTTATATCTATTTCTTTTCATTTTGGGTTATAGTCTTCTAAGTACTCTATTTTTCTTTTTGAGTTACTCGTAACTAAACCCTGCGCATCATCACTATGATGGTTTGCGTGTTTCTCCTTCATTTAATACTGATAGTAATAAGGATTTTCCCATGTCTCTTTCCTGTTCTGGTATGTTGTTCTTTTTTTCATTTCCAGAAATTCTGACATTAAAAAATCCAAACTTTTCCATAATATTTGATCTTCCTTCATCATAATTATTCATTTTGTGTCTGAATCTGCAATTTTCTCCGTTTCTGCAATATCCTCTTGCATAATAAATACAGTTATTATCTCTTGAGTAGAATTTCGGAGCTGATGCTTTGAAATTCTTTGCTGACACCTCTGCATATCTCATTGGTGGTTTGCTTTTCTCTTTTACCTGATATTCTTGATTTCTCTCTTTATTTGTTTCTTTCTTATTTTGGATTTTATTACTTGGGTTGGTTGGTTATTTATTTGATTATGATTCATGGCTACAGGGTGCATATATTTGCATTTTTTGTCGAACTTACATCCTTTTCTTCTTTTAGGTTTTTACATATTTTTGGATGCAGATCTCTGCAATCATCCCCATATCCATCTAAGTATGACACATTTACCATATATTTCATAGTTTTGACATATCTTAGGATGTTTGTAGTAACATCTTTCTCCAAATCTGCAATTCCCTCTTTTCAAAAGGTTGCAGATTTTGTCTTGTTTCTTGTCTATTTTTTCCTCTTTCCCGTCATTGTATAGATCTGGGGTTAGAGCCTCTTCGGGATTGCTTTTCTGTTGTCATATCGTAATTTATTTCTTCGTAGGTATGCTGCTTTATTGCTCATATGTAGTATCAATGAGTATCTCTGCATCCATACTTTTATCTTGTTCTTTGTTTTCCTTATTTTTTTCTGTCATTTCATTTTTGTTTACTTCTCTTCCGTTGTTCTCTTATTCTTTTTCTTCTTCTTCTTCTCCTCTTCTTCTTCATCCTCAACTATTTGTACATTCAATCTTGATTTAATAACATTGTCTATCCATGATAGACATGTTGAACAAAAAATTCTTGTATCTTTTCTCAAATCTTGTATTACCTCAGCACACTGTGGATGGGTCGGAATGTTGCATGCAGCACATTTTCTGATTAGGTTTGTGGATTGACTATGCTATACCAAACCTTACACAGTTTGCATGCTTTTGGCATTCTTTTCCTAATGCATCAATTAGTATATTCACAAGATTCACCTTATTCATTTTCTTTGTCGGAATATGTTGGTTTATGTATATTTTCTTTATGAGTCTCTTGACCACTTGGATTTTACTTTGGAACTTCTTCAATTATTTTCAAGATGTTTTCATTAGATTTGTTCCAGTTTGAAGGATTATATCCTTCTAATATATCTATGAATGCTTTTGTATCTTTTTGGTTAGGACTGTTGCTGATTTCATAGATGAGAAATGCCAGTTCCCTTCCTGCTACCTCATCGTATTGCGAATCTGCTAGACACGCCAAATTACGCCACCTTTTCCCGCAGTTGGAACTACTGCCATCTTGTTCTGATTTATAGTATTACACTTGATAAAACTAACTTAGAAGACGCTTTATCCTACTATTTTCACACTAATCTTATCACCGATAGTTCACGAACACTTCTAGATATTCTCAAATTCTAGTCGTATGTTTAAACTTGTGATATCTGTTGATTATTGTGACTTCACGCGGGTACGTCTCACCAAGCAAGATGGCTACTCGACGAGAGAGAGAGAGGAGAAGAGAGAGAGAGAGAGAGAGAGAGAGAGAGAGAGAGAGAGAGAGAAGCTGAGGAAGGAAAGGGAGGGGTGGGACCTCCCTACCTTCCCTGAGTCTCTTCACCTCTTCCTACCTCTCACAGAGAGAGAGAGAGAGAGAGAGAGAGAAGAAGAAGCTGAGGACAGAAAGGGAGGGGTCGGACCTCCCTACCTTCCCTAAGCCTCTTCTCTCTTTCCTACCTGTCACAGAGAGAGAGAGAGAAAGAGAGAAGAAGAAGAAGAAGAAGAAGAAGAAGAAGTAAAAACTGAGGACAGAAAGGGAGGGGTGGGACCTCCCTACCTTCCCCAAGCCTCTTCTCCTCTTCCTACCTCTCACAGAGAGAGAGAGAGAGAGAGAGAGAGAGAGAGAGAGAGTCAAAGTCAAAGTCAAATTCTTTATTCCATTAAAAATGGCTATTACATAATTTTACTCTTTCTTGAGTAACACAGGTCTATTCATAGTTTTATAAAGAGTTTTTACATAATAAACAGTACTCATTATCACAGGACTTGCAACTAGTGTACAGGTGGCAAATTGCAATACAATATCTCTGATATCAATAAAAACAGAAATGCAATAAAAATTTTCGACTCTATGCAACAGAAATGCAGTAAGATAAACAACATATAATGATATAGGCCTAAAATGAATACGATTCTTAAGAACAATCAAGTGAAAACTTTCAAATCAGTAAAATAATGAATTAGCTAATTCTCATAAACGATAAAGTAAACAGAGTTTACAACCAAGATAAAATTTCACAACCTTTATTCGGTATAGAAGAGAATACTTCTAAAGCTCCTAAAACTTATGGCAGTGATGAGAACCTAAGGTTAAAAATGAAGAGTTTATCATTTTTGGAGTAAGTGTGCAATCAAATGAGATTTAAAAGAAGATATGGTTTCGCGTTGCTTGATATCAGCAGGCAGACGGTTCCAGAACACGGGACCACACACACCCAGACGCCTCGCTCCCGTCCCGTATCGGTGAAAGTTCTCGGAACAGATAAGTGATCCTGGTGCCTCGTGTTAATGTTCTCAGTACGATTCTGGCCTACCGTTGGCAAGGAAAAGAGCCATTCTGGCAGAAGTTTATTTCTGATTTTGTAAATCAAGAGGCATATATCGTAAAAATACTTCTGCTCCATTCGTAGCCAATTCAGTTTTTCAAATATTGGAGTAACATGGTCATGTTTTCGGGCACCTCCAACGGCGACCTTTGCGGCAAAATTTTGTATTTTCTTGACCCTTTCCAACTGGGTTTTATTGGTCGAACCCCAGACCCGCAAGCAGTAGTTCAGGACACTCAGTACCAACGACTGTACCACCATGACTCGACAGTCTGGCTCAAATCTATCACTCACTCTTAAGATATAACAGGATGCCAGTTACCTTTTTGCGTAGTTCGTCAATATGTGCATTAAAAGTCATGCTACAATCCATGAAAACTTCCAGGTTTTTAACTGTGTGTGACGGAACAAGTGTCACATTACTGAATTTTATGTTCGTGTTCTCCGGGATGCGAGAGATATACTGTCTTGATCCAAAGAAAATGACCTGGGTCTTGCCTTCGTTAAGTAATAGGCCGTTACTATTAAAATAATATTTTGCAATAGTCAATATATTTTCGGCTCTCTTTATCAAATCATCGAGCTTTTTCAAGTCCCCAGTCAGCAAAATCTGTGTATCGTCTGCATAAATAACAAGAAGTCCATCCCGTATATGTTGTGGTAGATCATTGATATAGATAAAAAACAGCAATGGGCCCAAAATCGACCCCTGGGGTACACCAAAAGATATCTCCTCAGGAGAGGATAGAATTGAATCAACACGAACAGATTGGAAGCGATTGCTCACATAATTTTCGAACCAAAAAGAGTCGACATTGACTTTAGCTAATTTATTTATTAGAATCTGATGGTTAACGCTGTCAAACGCTTTGGATAGATCCAATAATAACAGGAGAGATAATTTCTTATTTTCTATATTTTCATATATTTTATTGGTAACTGTAAGTAGCGCAGTTTCTGTTGAAAGATTGGGTCTAAAACCATGTTGCTCGTTAACTAGTAAAATTATTTTGAGTCAAGGTAAGACATCAGTTGAATGGCAATTATTTTCTCGAGTATTTTTGAGATGACAGGCAACAGAGATATTGGTCTATAATTTCCAACGTTTTCAGTGTCTCCACTTTTGTAAACGGAAACTACGTAAGGATGTTTCCAAAGGTCAGGGTAGTTACCTGTAACAATTGAGGTGTTGACAATAACAAGAATGTAGAATATTGTAACGGGCAAAGAGTCAATCAAAAATCGAAACGGAATTCCGTCAGAACCACAAGAGTTTTGGGTTTCAGATGTTTTATTACAAGAATCAGAGTGTCCATATCAACTGGCTGAGGTCGGAATTTATTTATTGTAAATAATGATGTAGAGGGCTGATCATAATGGAGTTGATTGTTATTGCAGATATTTTCTTGAGATCTGGCGTAAGTTTCCCTTCCTATATTGGCAAAATATTGATTAAAATCATCTGCTCTCTTCTGAGCATTAATGTCTGTGGTTTCAAGTGATCCCCCAGGAGGAGACTTTTTGTTCAGAGGTATTATTTTATTGATGACATTCCATGTTCCCCCCATATTACCCTTACATTTGGAGAATTCTTCCTTATAATAGTTTTTCTTCTTATTAGACAGCATTGTCTTAACGTGTTTCTTTTCCCTTTTGTAACTACTTTCAACATTTAGGTCTTGTCCATTTATTTTAAGTTCCTTTAGTATATTGTCTCTAGATCTCATTGCATCTTTAATTTCGGTGTCGATCCAAGGAGCAGGCAGGTGTCTCATTAAACTTCGTAATAAAAGGGAGCCACAGATCGTTCCAAACATTTCACAAAAGTAACGTTAAAAATATGGACCTGATAGTGTACATCATCAGTAAATAAAATTGTATTTGAGGAACAGCAGTCATTTAAGAGATGTTCACAGAGGTAATTCTGCGAATAATTCTTGAGACAACGAAATGTTTTAACAGTTGGAGGGCGCTTTTCTTTTCTGATATTTATATTTGTGGTTAAAAGTTCATGATCACCAACTGAGCAAGGCAAGACATCAGAATGTACAACGAAATTAGGTCTATTGGTAATAATTAGATCCAAGAGAGTTGAGGAGGTCGTTGTAATACGAGTTGGTTTTGTTGCCAATTGGCTCAAGTGGAGGGTTTTAATAATGCTGCCCATTCTATTTTTTTGGGGAGAGGAGGTTATCATTGAAGTCACCTAGAATTAAGAGAGGTTTGTTTCTCAAGCACATGGATCCAAACACATCACAAAGATAATCATAGAGAGGAGAGAGAGAGAGAGAGAGAGAGAGAGAGAGAGAGAGAGAGGGAGAGGGCAGAGAGAGAGAGAAAAGAGAGGGAAGGGAGAGAGAGAGAGAGAGAGAGAAGCTGAGGAAGGAAAGGGAGGGGGGGGGACCTCCCTACCTTCACCAAGCCTCTTCTCCTCTTCCTACCTCTCACAGAGACAAAATAGAAAGAGAGAGAGAGAAGAAGAAGCTGAGGACAGAAAGGGAGGGGTCAGAGGTTGAAAGAATGGTTTTATTCCCAGAGAGTTACATGACGTCACAGGGGTAGAAAAGTGGAGTCAATTTGGGGTGAGGGCTTGAAATTTTGGTTTTTATTCCCGTAGAGTTACGCAACGTCACAGGGGTAGAAAAGTGGAGTCGATTTGGGGTTAGGGGAGGCCACGCCCCGCTAATATGAGCTCATGTACGTACATGAGCTTATAAGACAAAATGGAGTCAATTATGAGCTCATGTACGTACATGAACTTATCATACAAATGGAGTCAATTATGAGCTCATGTACGTACATGAGCTTATAATACAAATGGAGTCAATTTGGGGTCAGGGGTGGCCACGCCCCCCAGAATAGTAGAGTATATATGGGGTCAGGGTGGCCACGCCCCCCAGACAAGTGGAGTCTATATGGGGTCGGGGTGGCCACGCCCCTTTTGGGGGTTGCCCCGCCCCTTTTTTAGGCCTCGCGTACGTACATGAGCCTATCAGGAGGGGAGGGGGGGTAGCCACGCCCCTTGGGGGGGTGGGGGGTGGGGGCGGGGCTTGAAAAGTGGAGTCTATATGGGGTCTTTTCCTCTACTTAAATGTGTTTTTTTTAACATAAATGTTGTTTTCAGTAATATTATTTTAGTAATAAAAAACTCTCCTAAAGATCTTCCAGGCTGCATATGTGAAATTCCTTGCAAAAAGTGTGATAAAGTCTATTATGGACAAACCGGTAAATCTCTTTCACAACGTCTCAAACAGCACCATTATTCTGTGAGAACTGGGCAAATATCGAATGCATTGTTCGTACATATGAGAGATTTAGATCACCGTATTAACTGGAGTCAAGCAAGAGCCTTAATCCCATGTAATGACACATTTAAAAGGAATATCATTAAATCTTGTTTCATCAAGTCAAATAATTAAATGTTCTAAATTTAAGTCTTGGTTTATTTAAACTTGATGCGTTCAAGTTGTATATAAATATAAGCAACAAAATTAATATATTCAGTTTTTGCAAGTTTCTGTTAGGTTAAATATATGTTTAGGTTTGTGACCGTGTGATATCCGATAATCCTGGATTATCTCTTTAATTTTTACCATTTTGACAATTAACCATCTGGTGAATATTCTTGATCTTGTTTACCTAATAACTTTCTTTCCACTGTATTTTATTCGTTCCTTGACAATGTCTTAGCAAAGACGAAAGCGCTTGGATTTGTTTCTGACTATCATTTTCCTGTGGTAATTCCGCTTAATTATATATATAATATAATTATAATATAATATATATATACATATATATAAAATAAGATAATAAGATAATAAAATAATATGTATATAATATACTATATAAGATATGTATATTATATATAATATATAGATTATTATTATATAATATTATATATACTTTAATATTTTATATTATATATATATTTTATATTTATATATATATATAATATATATATATTATAGATATATATATATATATTATACATATAATATCAACTACTTGTTTATACTTTATACAATATATAAGTATGAATAATATATATATATATATATATATATATTATATATATGTGTGTGTGTGTGTGTGTGTGTGTGTATGTATGTATGTATGTATGTATGTCTGTCTTTTACTGTAATACAACAGTACAGTATGAAGATAAAATGCCCATAAAACACTATTTGATCAGGAGCACAGAAGGAAGTGCTCCAAATGTATGGTTGCAAGTTCAAATAGTGTTTTATGGGCATTTTATCTTATATATGTTTATATATATATATATATATATATATATATATATATAATATATATATATATATATATATTCAAAAGGAATTCTTCAGTCAGATACACCGGGACGTGTGTTCACATTCATAAACGTCAGGATACAAATCTCGTTTGATATGTCATACATGAAATCTCGGGAATAACTTACACCAGTGGGATCATAAGAGATATGTGCTTTTTCACCAGTGGGGATTCGAACTGCCACTGCTTGGTTGGGAAACGCGAAAGAGCAGGCCTGGTGGAAGGAGAAATTATCGAGATACTAGAGTCTTTTCTTCTCTTCTCACCTGTGGACTATATGACATATCTCATCTTGACGTTATGAAGATTATATTAATAATATATATTATTTATATATATATATAGATTATAATATATAATTATATATATATCTATATATATATATATATATATATATATATAATTATGATATATATAAGAGATAGTATATATATATATCTATATAGATAGTATAGATAGCTATATGATAAAGATATATAGATGATATATCATATGAAGATAGATATATATATAATATCAGATATATATATTTAATATATGAAATGTATGCATATATGAATATGGATCATACATACACACAATATACATATAACTGTGTGTATGTATCCATATTCAGACATGCTTACATTCATATATATATATATATATATATATATATATATATATATATATATATATACATATATATATATATCATCAAATTTTGATTCCATATCCATTGAGAAAGCAAGTGGTTGCAGTAGCTCATGAGTCTGGACATATGGGAATCAGGAAGACTGTGGAGAAGATCATGAAATATTTTTTCTGGCCTGGACTTCACAGAGATGTTAGCAGGTTCTGTCGAGAGTATCATACCTGCCAGATAGCTGGAAAACCGAATGAAACCATCAAGAAAGCCCCCTACAACCTATAGAAGTTAGAGGAGAACCCTTTAGCAAAGTGATTATAGATATGGTTGGACCGCTGCCGAAGACAAAGAAGGGAAATGAGTATTTGTTAACATTAATGTGTCCTGTGACAAGATATCCAGAAGCAATCCCTGTTAGAAACATATCTGCCAAGATAGTTGTTGAAAAACTTGTGGAGTAGAGTATTTCTTAAAGTTTGGTATACCAGAAATAGTACAAAGTGACAGAGGAACAAACTTTACTTCAAAGTTATTCCAGGATGTGATGAATTTGTTAGGAGTGAAACAACAGTTATCCACTGCCTACCATCCAGAAACTCAAGGTGCCTTAGAAAGGTTCCATCAAACATTGAAAAGTATGCTGACAAAGTATTGTTCTGAGTCAGGAAGAGAATGGGATGTTGGTTTACCATTAATGTTGTTTGAAGTTAAGAATGCTTATCAAGAAAGTATGGGATGTTCACCTAATGAGATGATTTTTGGAAGAGAAGTGAGAGGACCTTTGAAGATTCTTGCAGAAAATTGGGAAGAAAATCAAGAGGGAAGCCAAGGAGAGTATGTGAAGAACTTAAGGAAAAGGTTGAAAGAGATTAGAAAATTCTCTTTAGAAAACTTGAAAATGAGTCAAGAGGAAATGAAAAGGAGATTTGATGCTAAGACTAAGCTAAGAAGTTTTTAGTGTTGGTCAACAAGTGGGTTAGTGTTCTTACCTGTCAAGAGATTTCCCCTCTAATAAATTTCAAAGTCCTTACAAGATAATTCAGAAGTTTTAAGTGATAGAAACTTATGTGATTGAAACACCAGAAAGAAGAAGAAGACAAAGGAAGATACATGTGAACCTCTTGAAACCTTATTTCTCAGAAACTAAAACTGAAACTGTGTCAGTACCCCAAACAACTTTATCTACAGAAGACGATGATGGCTACGAATTGGGAGCTGCAAGCAAGATGAATAATTCTTCAATTTTGGAAAATTTGGCGGATAAACTGAAACATCTGAGTGTTGAACAAGGTGAAGACTTAAGTGAAGTAATTAGAAGTTTTCCAGAAATTTTTTCAGATGTGCCTAGACGTACTGGACCAAGCATGAAATCAAGATTCAAGAGGATGGAAAACCTTTCAAGCAAAGAGCCTATCGCTTATCACCGTATCATCGAGATGTTTTGAAGAAAGAAGTTGAGTATTTGCTGCAACATGGATTAGCAGAACCCAGTTCAAGTCACTTCAGTTCTCCATGTCTGTTAGTGAAGAAACCAGATGGTTCATTTAGGATGTGTACTGATTATAGGAAGCTGAATTCTGTCAGTGTGGCTGATATTTCCTTTGCTCTTATAGATCAGTTACTTGATAATACTGGGCAAACCAAGTTTGTTTCCAAGATAGATTTGTTGAAAGGATATTATCAAATTCCCTTAGATGAGAATGCGAAGTTGCTGTCAGCTTTTATTACTCCATTTGGACTGTATCAGTATACTGTTCTGCCGTTTGGTCTGATGAATGCACCGGCAACATTTCATCGAGTAATGGATCAACTGCTAGGATCAATAGAAGGAGTAGGTGTATACCTAGATGACATCGTGGGAAGAACATCTGAAGATTCTGAGGAAAGTTTTCAAGAAACTACAAGAAGCAGGATTAACAGTCAACCTAGAGAAGAGTGAGTTTGGCAAGGCAACTTTACAGTATCTTGGGTTTGAAGTTGGGAAAGGCCTTCTTGCTCCAGTAAATGCTAATGTAGAAGGTATCCGTAAGGCTACCCCACCTACTACCAGGAAACAGCTACAGAGATTTTTGGGGATGGCTGGATTCTATCATCGTTTTTGCCCAAATTTCTCAGCCGTAGTAGCTCCCTTGACAGACTTGACTAGTCCCAAAGCTAAATTTATTTGGACTCCAGAGTGTCAAGAATCCTTTGAAAAGGTAAAAGCCATTTTAACTTCAAGACCAGTACTTCAAGCTCCAGACTTCGACAAGAAATTTGTGATACAAGTTGATGCGTCGGACTGTGGTGTTGGAGCTGTTCTACTTCAAGAAAATGAAAATAATATCTACCATCCTGTGTGCTTCATGTCTACAAAATTGAAAAAACATCAGAAAGTATACTCGACAATCGAGAAGGAAACTTTAGCCTTAATCACCGCATTGAAAAAATTTGAAGTGTATGTGAATAGACCTAGGAATGAAGAAATTTCAGTGTTGTCCTGATCACAAGCCACTATCATTTTCCATCCAGAATGAAAAACCATAATCAAAGACTGACCAGGTGGTCTTTGTGCCCGCAACAATATAACTTAAGAGTGCAGCACATTAGTGGCAAAAACAATGTAGTTGCTGATTATTTATCTCGTTGCGAATCGTTGGATTCAACACCGTGATAAAAAATCTTCTAGGGGGAGGTATATTATATATTGCTACTTTCAAAATGCATGTTTTCCCTCTTTGAAATGTCATATAGAATTATGCAACATTTTTTCAGATTCCTAGATAGCTTAGAATAGGATGTTTTAAATGTGTGTTCAGATTTCGCATTACATAATGTAAAAGAATATATATATATATATATTGACGTAGAACGTAAAAAGAGAGAGATTCTCTTTGTCTGTTCGAAGCTATGAATGTTTAACTTTTATGTCAACACTGTAAGATTAGAGGGTCTGCGAGATCCGTTTGCTTTCCTAAATCTGTCAACATGTTTGATAGCGTGCTCAAATCTTCATTTGTGTTTTGGAGAATCTGTCATCGTACGTGATAAGACTTCTCCTTCGTGTCGATCGAGTAGAGTACGTGTCTTTTTTTTAACAGACTGGACTCGTACACGTATGTCTTTGATCAAAGCCACGTGGAGATTGCACATTTTGTATGTGAGATTGCGTCAGATTTCGAACTTTCTGGAAGCATTCGTGCCAAATACGTTTTTTGACATCTGCCCCGTCCAGCTTCCGTAAAGGCAGAGATTTCATTACATCTTAGAACCTCGAGGCATTAACATCTCGCTCTCGCTCTCACTCTCTCTCTCTCTCACTCGACATCATTGAGATTATATTAACGTAACGTAAATTGGTCACTCGTAACTTAGAATTTCATGTTTGATATTTCTTAGAATTTATTTAGTGTTAAATAGTGTCTTTTGTGGAATCTGAACAAACATTATTTCGTAACGGCGCCTGGTTTTTGTGAGTGTGAATCAAGCCTGCAGCAAAGAAAGAAAGAAATTGGTATACCAAGGTAAAGTGTGTTATATTTTTATTCGTTGCAACTAATAGCTAATAATTGTTAGGAACAGTGATTAACTAATAACTAATATTTAATGGTTATGATGTTTGGTTAACTAATAACTAATAACAGGTGGTTATGAAGGTTTGGTAAAAACTGTTGGTTATAATGTTTTGAGTGAAAAGATTTACACTTTTACACATTGCTGATTTTTTGTGTTTGTGTTTGTTCCATTGTTTGTGCACTATTTCATTTTCTTATTAAAGTGTGTCTTTTTATTTTATATTTTCATTTGCATTCACAATTTAATTGACTTAGTTATTTTCATTGCTTAATCATTGCACATTTAATTAAATTTAACACTTGTGAATTAATTTGCATTTACTTAGAATTCTTTTCAAGTTTTGTTGTTGTTTAGCACTTGTGAATTAATTTCAAAATTTTCAATTATTGCCTAACATTTTTGAATTTCAATTGAATTAATTTTTCTTTTTTTTTTTTCTTGAATTTTGTGATAAATTAATTTTGATTTGATTTTACTTAATTTGATTCAAGAATTAATTAAACTTTACTTTGTTTTCAAGTAACAGTAATTTCCCTGATATTGTGAATTTCACTTCATAAATTTTGAGTTTAATAATAAATTTTTGTATTTAAAATTTTTTATAAGTGTTTTTATTTTTATACCAGTATATTTGCATTTAATTATGATTATATTTATGTTAGGTAGAAACATAGAGTGGTAACTGATTTGCTTTCCTTCAATTTACTTGAAGTGACTTAGAACCAGGGAAGTACTTAAGACTTCTGAGATCAGGGAAATACTTAGACTTTTAAAGTTGTTGATGGAGTGATGCCCTTTGATTAATTTAATTACTTACAAGATTACCTCACACCTGTTTTGATGAACTTAGTCTGATTTTCTGCAATACTGGTAAGTGTTAAGGGATCACTGTTGCCTTTAGAGTATTCAGTCGTTTAATACGTGTTATGAAGGTTCAGGTGTCTGGCTTTTGTGAGGTAACATTAAATGAATGGTAAGTGTAGTAACCAGATACTTGGCACTTCGTAAGAAGATATATATATATAGTATATATATATATACACATATAATTATATATATTATTTATATATATATAATATATATATATATATATATATAAGCGAATACCACAGGAAAATGATAGTCAGAAATCCAAGCGCTTTCGTCTTTGCTAAGACATTGTCAAGGAACGAATAAAATACAGTGGAAAGAAAGTTATTAGGTAAACAAGATCAAGAATTATTCACCAGATGGTTAATTGTCAAAATGGTAAAAAATTAAGAGATAATCCAGGATTATCGGATATCACACGGTCACAAACCTAAACATATATCAACCTAACAGAAACTTGCAAAAAACTGAATATATTAATTTTGTTGCTTATATTTACATACAACTTGAACGCATCAAGTTTAAATAAACCAAGACTTAAATTTAGAACATGTGTGTGTGTGTGTGTGTGTGTGTTGTGTGTGTATGTATGAATGTATGCATATATGAATATGGACACATAGATACACACACAATATACATATATCTATGTGTATTTATGTATCCATATTCATACATGCATACATTCATATATATATATATATATATATAATATATATATATATATATATATATATTGATATAATCTGCATAACACGAATTCAATTCATGAAGACTTCAGAACCTTCTCGACTTCATCGATGCAAGTTACTGATCAAATCATAGCCGGTCGCCCGAAAGGGGAACTTTCTTTCCTGTGGCACAAATCGTTAGACAATATGATAAAGGTGATGACCTACAGGAGTGACAGATTGCTTTGGGGGGGCTTCAAGTGACAGTAGAGAAACTCTAAAATCCTAATAATTAATGTTATATGCCATGGGAGAATAATAATTTTGATCATTACTGCATGATCCTAGGGGAGTTACACAGTATTATTCAAGATTCTCCTGCTGATCATATTTGTATAATAGGGGACCTTAATTCTCACCCCACAAAACAATTTTATAATGAACTTACTCGCTTCTGTCAAAATCATGCTTTCCAAATTAGCGATGTAATGCTCCTCCCTCCCTCCTCCTATTCAAATGTACATTAATAGAGCGGACGCAATTTACAAAACCTCCTGGCTGGGAACCACCCTGCATCACATATCTTCCACAACTTCATGATTCTATTATGACCTGCAATATTCGCTACGATCTTGCAACGGGCTACGATCACATCCCATTACAGGTGTCATTCAGTACCCCATCCCTCCCTACCGTGAACCCACTAACTGACCGCCCACCAGCGGTTAACTGGGAGTTTAAAAACCAACAGAAAACCAGATACTTTGGGGCGACCACGGAAACCAGGTTGCGGTCAATAATTCAACCGGCTGACGCCTTTCTTTGTACCAACAAAAAATTTAGAAATGACCACCACAAGAGGGATCTGAATGAATTCTATTCGAACATAATCTCCGCTATGCTTGCTTCGGGCAGGACTGCCTATAGATTTCATCAAGGTAATTCTCGTAATATAGCTGGTTGGAATGACTTGGTTAAGGATCTGTATACATACTCACGAGAAATGTTTTTACTGTGGAGGCAAAATGGCAGCGCGAGAGAAGGACACACTGCATTACTAATGAGGCAGACGAGAGCGCAATTCAAACTTGCTCTTAAGCACTGCAGGTTAAATGAAAAACAACTAAGAGCCGATGCAATGTCTAGAAACTTAGAATCTGGTGATTACCCTCGTCTTTGGAAAGATATCCAGTCCTTAAATCCCAAAACTAAAAAGCTATCACAGAGAGTAGGGAAGCAGTCGGAGACGAGGCTATCGCAAGGATGTGGGGTGATCACTTCAACAATATCCTGAATTGCATAAATGATCAGGATTCCCGAAGGGAGGTAGATAACCTCCTTAATGACAACATTCAATTTCATTTTGCAGACCGTATTACGCCAGGTAACATCAGCGATGCCATAAACAGCATACCTAATAATAAATCGCCCGGCTGTGATGGTCTTCCCGCAGAGGCTTTCAAATTCTGCCATCCGATAATTTACATTTTGCTAGCTGCCTTATTCAATGCGTGCATAATTCACCAGTTTCTTCCAGACTCCCTACTCTTAGTTCACTTGATACCAATAATCAAAAACAAGCTAAAGGACGCAGCTGACCCTGGCAACTACCGGCCAATTGCAATCACAACGATCGCATCGAAGATACTTGAGTCGGTTCTTCTAGTGAGACTTCTCCCCTTTCTACACACCACTGACAACCAGTTCGGGTTTAAAGCAAACCACTCAACCGACACCTGCATCTACATACTGAAAGAATTGCTGAACTACTACCTATCATCTGCATCTCCTGTTTTCCTATGTTTTGTAGATGTGAGAAAAGCATTTGACAGAGTAAACTACCTGAAGCTCTTCCTGAAGCTGCATAAAAGGGGCACACCCCTATATCTAATTGGCATTTTACATTGCTGGTTCTCCACACAGCAATTTTGTGTCAAATGGGGCAACGTATTATCGTACACCTTCGGCTCCCTAAACGGGCTTCAGCAAGGGGGCATTCTCTCTCCATACCTGTTTAATACGTACACAGATGCCTTGAATGTCAAACTGAACTCACTCCCAATCGGATGCATTGTCAATGAAACAACTATAAACAACCTCTGTTACACCGACGATATGGTTCTGATTTCCCCATCAGTGCATGGCCTCAAACGACTCATCGACACTTGCCGCTAATATGCAGAGGAATTTGATATAATCTACAACGAAACCAAGACCCAGTGCATGTCGCTGCTCGCGAGACCGCTTAAGCATATTGCAGAACCACAAATTTTCCTCGGAAACCATCAGCTGGAATTTGTGCGCGAATTTCCGTATTTGGGTCACATTATCATTGAACAGAGGCATCGTAAACTATGTGCAACTGGCAACATGATTGCAAGGAGGTTTGCCTTCTGTCACCGAGACGTGAAACTGCTGCTCTTCCGCTCGTACTGCTACAGTATCTATGGGTGTTCCCTCTGGACGAACTATACCAGAGAGACCATGAGACGTATCACTGTTGTGCACAGTGACATTCTGAGATGCCTCACAAACACTCCACGCTACCACTCCGCCACACAGATGTTCTTAGAAAACCACCTGGACAATTTAAAAATCATTGTAAGGCGAACAATGTTCAGTCTGGTAACTCGAGTGAGAAACAGCGGCAACTCGCTCATACAAGGCATCCTAAGGAGTGAAGCAAGAAGAAGATCTAAATTGTGGGAAAGATGCGGGAAAATGAGGCTTTTGTCCACTAAAGGACTTAATCTCTGTATTAGCAAGATGTCATCTGCAGATTTTGTCATTATTATATTTATTGCTGATATTTTATTTTTTCATTATTACTGTGATTACTATCAAGTTAAAGTTTTTTTTTCCTACATTCAATTTATGTATTTAGCCCTCTGGACCTGACTACTGTAACCACCTAAGGTCTCTAGTTGAAATTTAAGTTATGTTATCTGTGCACTAACTGTTATAACTCTCAATGCATTTTTTTTTCTCACCAATATCATTACTGTTATTACCAGTATTATGATTAGTACTATCTTTTATGCTGCCTCGGCTATTTTGTGGATAAGTGCCGATTACTCATTTTTCCTATCATGTTGACTCATATCTAGATGTATGTTAGTGTGGATTTTGTAAATTCATTGTATATGGATGGCCCTGAGCCAAAATAAAAAGATATTATCATTATTATTATTAATATAGTCTACAGGAGAGAAGAGAATAGAGACTAGTAGCTCTATAATTCGCTTCCACCAGGCCTCTTCATGAGCTTATTTTAAACTTAAACAGATAAATGGTTACATAAAAAATCATCAAACATTTTTTTCTCAAAGGTAAAATACAATCAACAGAACAGTCGTCAAAGGACAAAATAGGTTGTTTACATCATAACAAATGGTCAAATTAGTCATTCAAAAAAGTTAAAAGAGAACTATTCAACTATTTGGTGATTTGTCATTTAAACTTTTCTTTGAATTTGTACCGTTGGGAAACAATATGAAGGAATAAAGGGTCCATTTTATATATGCCCTGATTGATACTAAAGTTCTTTTGTTTTCTAAAACATTTGCAAGCTGTCTCTAACAAATTCCTTGCAATCATATCTTTTTCCTTGGGTAATATCTCTGTTTTGTTCCAAAAGATAGGACAGCCACAATTTTGCACATGTAAATTAACAGCACTGTTTGGGGAATTTGTCCTTATACAGCATCGATGCTGGGAAATTAATTCTCTTATCAGTATCTTTCAGACTTTTTGAAATTTAACAATAGCTATTATAAGCAGAAATTTGGAATGCAAATGAGCAATTGTTTGTCTCCAGTGCTGTCTAACATATGCATGGAATTTTATGAAACTCGAAATGACAGCAGCAAATTGCCAGATGATGTTTTTTGGGTTAGATACGCAGATGACACTTTCACTGTTTGGAGTGTAAACCACGACACTGATAAATTTCTATCTGATCTTAACTCCTTAGTACCATCCGTAAAGTTCACCAGGGAGAAAGAAAGAAATAACTCCATAAAATGTTTTAGACACTAATGTAATAACGCTTAATGGCCGGGAATTCAAAATTCACAGAAAAGCTCCAAGTAATAACCTAATGATCAATGCAAAATCGACTCATACACTCAATGTCAAGTACAAGGCTTTGAGATGTCACTTTTTAAGAGCACTTAGACTAGTTATCCCTGAGTATATATTTAGACGAGGAGATTAGTATCATCACCGGAATTGGCATGAAAAACAGCTTTTCGATCAGGGAAATAGAAGAATGTTTATTCTTAGCTAAACAAACTTATTATAGAACAAAAACCAAAAAGGAATATGATATGAGTAATACTCTGGTTCTCCCTTTCCACCCTTCATTCAGGGATATTGTTTATCCTTTGAGATTATTCAACTTGAAAGTGGTATTTCCTTACTCCAACACAGTGGGAAAGACAGTTATTTGCAACAGCCCAAAACAAGAAGGTGTGGTTTACAAAATCCCTTCTGAATGTGTCAAATTCTACCTGGGACAAACCGGAAAAGATATTGATAAGAGAATTAATTTCCCAGCATCGATATTATATGAGGACAAATTCCCCAAACAGTGCTGTTGATTTACATGTGCAAAATCGTGGCTGTCCTATCCTTTGGAACAAAACAGAAAATGATTGCAAGAAATTTGTTAGAGACAGCTTGCATATGTTTTAGCAAACAAAAGAACTTAAGCATCAGTCAGGGCATATATAAATTGGACCCTTTATTCCTTCATATTGTTTCCCCAACAGTACAAATTCAGAGAAGTTTAAATGACCAATCACCAAACAGTTGAATAGTTCTCTCTTTTAACTTTTTTGAATGACTAATTTGACCATTTGTTATGATGTAAACAACCTATTTTGTACTTTGACAACTATTCTGTTGATTTTATTTTACCTTTGAGGAAAATGTTTGATGATTTTTATGTAACCAATTAATCTGTTTAGTTCAAATAAAGCTCATGAAGAGGCCTGGTGGATGGCGAAATTATCGAGGTACCAGAGACTTTTATTCTCTTCTCTCCTGTAGATTATAGTGACATATATATATATATATATATATATATATATATATATATATATATATATATATATATGAAATCCCATTTACTTACAGAGAGGTATGTGACATTTCATTTATATATAGACACATTCATACATGTATAAAATTCATGGGTTCATACATTATACTAATATATGAATATGAAATCCTATATGCATAAAAGATATGTGAAATTTCAGTTGTAAATATGACTTAGGACAACTCATTTGCATTGCCCATCTTTCATTCTTTCTCTTTCCCTTCCCCCCCACCCCAAGCCCCCCCAAGCTCTCTCAGCCCTTGCCAGCGACAATCACCACCGATGAGCAGAAAGAACTTCTGGCCCTCCTGTGCAAGGGGAGTGTTCAGTAATTCCTCAGTATTGGTCCTTGTTACCCTTTTTTATGCACAGATTGGTAAATAAGATAATCAGCTCAGTGGTCTGGTGGAACCAATACTTTACTTAACTTTGAGTATTGTGTCACTCGCGTTTCATCGCCGCGGTTGATGGTGGAATGACCCATGTCTGCTTGTGGAAATGTTGTGGAGTAGAGCAGCCTGTTGGCGAACTGATGTGGGTCTTGCTGCTGTTCGAGTTAATATACCAGCAGTAGCAATCGTAAATATCTTTTCACATCGGGTACTCACGTCAGCGAAACCTGTGGAAATTATCAGTGCATGTGTTTGCGGGTGGGTTACAATCGTCTTTTATCACCCTCGTATAAGGTTTCGCTAAAGCGGTATATCGTGTCGTGTGTGTGTGTGTACATCACTGGACATGGCGATGGATTATTGAGATGTGATAGTTGTGTCGTGTTCTGCGTGTCTCGTGTGAATTGCGCACCATCGTGATATGACATGTTGTTACACCATGGCAGTGAGTCACAGAGAAATGGTGGGGGCGCTTATCAGCTGAGTCAGGGGGAAAGGGTGACTGTTGTGGGTGCTTATCAGCTGCTTATCTGAATCTGAATGGAGTTGTTAGGTTAGGTTAGGTTTGGTTAAGGGACTTAGAATGTTTTCACTCGGTGGGTTAGGTTAGGTTAGGTTAAGAGACTTAGAATTTTTGGTTTTCCCGTGGAGTTATATATACCCTACTCTCTTTCATGAGTGATTTTGGGTTCTTTTCTGAACTAGAGTGAAAAATTTGGCGGGGTTTTTCCCGTGAGTCGTTAATGGGTCAACTACGTGAGGTTAAAATAAAGACAAGCTTATGGGGTTTATCGCCTGTGAGCCGAATTGGGTTTCGGGCTGGGTGTTGAGGTTGAGCCGTAATGGGGTTCTTGTTCCCTATTAGCAGCTTTCCCAGTAGTGCGTGAGTTTACTTCACCAGGTATTCCTGGCGCCTCTCAGTACATTATCCATATAACCTGAAGAGCTATTCCGATAGGGAAACCTTGGCTATTATGTCTAGTGAAGCACGTTGGTCCAAAGGAAACAGAAATAGCTTAGAAGCTCCTAACTTCATTTTTTTTTTTTTTTTTTTTTTTTGCCATAGGCCGATTTCTTGATTGATGTCTTCTCCGGTTCTACGTCACTGTGTGTGTATTCAGTAGCTGGTTCATTTTTCTTCTTTCTCATTTTCTGTGAAACGGATCCTGAGAATTGCCACGGAGCGGAACCTCTACAAAGTGTCATGTGTTCAGTGAAGTTATTCAAGTTATCTACTAATCGTTCACATGAGGGTACTTGTGAAGACAATGATGCCATAGTTATTCTTTATTGTCATAATAACAAAAGCTGTGGAGAATACGAGTAGAAACGATTTTCTGACTTTAAATCGTGTAATGCATATATATATAATATATATATATATATATATATATATATATATATATCAGTAGAAGGATCCAATCCACAGTAATATTCTTATTTACCCAGACGAATGCATATATATATATATATATATATATATATATATATATATATCTATATATAAATATATATACAGTGGTACCTCGAGATACGAAATTCAATCCGTTCCGAGGCGGCCTTCGTATAATGAGGTTTTTGCGTATCTTGGAACACATTTTACATGTAAAATGGCTTAATCCGTTCCAAGCCCTCCAAAAACCAAAAACACCCCATTAAATTTCATAATAAAGCTAAATTGACCTATAAACAATGAAATACTACAACAATTGGGACCATTCAATACCTAAATTAAGAATAAAAATCCAAAACCTGTAAATAAAGTGTTTATTAGTGTAACAAGAAAGATTATTACTGTAACGTAAAATGTGGAAGCTTACCTTTCGAGTGAGGCTATCTCCGAAAGTGGCGGCAGAGGAGGAGGAGGACAAACGGCAGATATGTACACTTAACTTTACGAAACACATAAAAAAATGTCAGAAAAACAAGCTAAACTTTACAAAACACATTAACAAAACTGTAACACTTAACTTTACAAAAAAACTTAAAATAAAAAAAATTTATTTTGTCTTTTTTTTATTTTTACATTTCTTTTTTACTTTTTTATAACTTTACGTATTTCAATTTCTTCAGCACCGAATGGATGGCCAAAGCCAGTCCGTTTACGGAATTTTTCGAACCACCCATGAGAAGCCTTGAACTCTGGGGTTGCCGTTGATGTCCCCTCTCCGCCGTCGTCTTCAGCTTGGGCAATCAAATCGCCGAAAATAGCGCTGGCCTTCTGGCAGATTGGCCGTCTCGGTTATCGTATCGCCATCGATTTCTTTTGTCCTCGATCCATACAAGAAGCAGCCTTTCCATTTCATTATGCACATGGCTCCTCTTGGACAAAATAGTCACGCCCTTGGAAGGTGTAGTTGCTTTGATGGCTTCTTCTGCTTAAGGATGGTGCCTATCGTCGACGGATTTCGGCCGTATTCCTTAGCGATCACACTCAACCGCAACCCAGCTTCATACTTTTTTATTATCTCCATTTTTGTCTCCATAGAAAGCATTCTCTTCTTTCTGTGAACTTCAGCAACTTTCTTGGGACCCATGACTCTATGTACTGTACGTAATTAAGTTACGTTCTCACAACACGATAAAGTAGCACAACACGATAATATGTACTGCAACTAAATCACTAACGAATTTACGTTACTAAACAAAATCGTTGGAGCGAACGAATGCCGATTGCGTTCGGTAAAGTTTCGGGTGCGGAGTGGCCGAGCTAAAGCACGCCAACACGTATGTATAGAAGATGCATGATGGGAGGGATACTGTCCAATAGGAGAGAAGGATCTCACCTGGCTTGGCGAGCATCAGGAACCAATGGGAGCAGAGAGGAGGATGGTAGCGAGTCTACTATAACTAAGATGGCGGCGTGCGGCGCGAGTTTTCAAAAATTGTTTTATGGGGCGAAATCTCGGACTTCAGAAAACCTTCGTATCTTTGAGAAAAATTTTTGTATGTAGAGCAGTAAAAATTTTTCGGTCTTTGCTTTCGTAACTTGGATTTTCGTAAGTTGAGCCTTTCGTATCTAGAGGGTACTACTGTATATAAATATATTTATATATATATATATATATATATATATATATAATTATATAGATATATATGTATATATATATATATATATATATATATATATATATATATATATATATATAGATATATATATATACTATAAATATATATATATATAACTATATATATATATATAGAATATATATATATATATATATATATATGTATATATATATATATATATATATAGATATATATATATATATATATATATATATATATCATATATATATATATATATATGTATATATATATATATATATATATATATATATATATATATATATATATATATATATATTTATATACAGTAGTACCTCGAGTACGAAAGGCTCAACTACGAAAAATCCAAAGTTACGAAAGCAAAGACGAAAAATTTTACTGCTCTACTGGCACAAAATCGTTAGACAATATGATAAAGGTGATGACCTACAGGAGTGACAGATTGCTTGGGCTTCAAGTGACAGTAGAGAACTCTAAAATCCTAATAATTAATGTTTATATCCATGGGAGAATAATAATTTTGATCATTACTGCATGATCCTAGGGGAGTTACACAGTATTATTCAAGATTCTCCTGCTGATCATATTTGTATAATAGGGACCTTAATTCTCACCCCACAAAACAATTTTTTTTTTTATAATGAACTTACTCGCTTCTGTCAAAATCATGCTTTCCAAATTAGCGATGTAATGCTCCTCCCTCCCTCCTCCTATTCAAATGTACATAATAGAGCGGACGCAATTACAACCTCCTGGCTGGACCACTGCATCACATCTCCACAACTTCATGATTCTATTATGACCTGCAATATTCGCTACGATCTTGCAACGGGCTACGATCACATCCCATTACAGGTGTCATTCAGTACCCCATCCCTCCCTACCGTGAACCCACTAACTGACCGCCCACCAGCGGTTAACTGGGAGTTTAAAAACCAACAGAAAACCAGATACTTTTGGGGCGACCACGGAAACCAGTTGCGGTCAATAATTCAACCGGCTGACGCCTTTCTTTGTACCAACAAAAAATTTAGAAATGACCACCACAAGAGGGATCTGAATGAATTCTATTCGAACATAATCTCCGCTATGCTTGCTTCGGGGCAGGACTGCTATAGATTTCATCAAGGGTAATTCTCGTAATATAGCTGGTTGGAATGACTTGGTTAAGGATCGTATACATACTCACGAGAAATGTTTTTACTGTGGAGGCAAAATGGCAGCGCGAGAGAAGGACACACTGCATTACTAATGAGGCAGACGAGAGCGCAATTCAAACTGCCTCTTAAGCACTGCAGGTTAAATGAAAAACAACTAAAGAGCCGATGCAATGTCTAGAAACTTAGAATCTGGTGATTACCTCGTCTTTGGAAAGATATCCAGTCCTTAAATCCCAAAACTAAAAAAGCTATCACAGAGAGTAGGGGAAGCAGTCGGAGACGAGGCTATCGCAAGGATGTGGGGTGATCACTTCAACAATATCCTGAATTGCATAAATGATCAGGATTCCCGAAGGGAGGTAGATAACCTCCTTAATGACAACATTCAATTCATTTTGCAGTCAAAAAGACCGTATCTTACCGGCCAGCCAGGTAACATCAGCGATGCCATAACAGCATACCTAATAATAAATCGCCCGGCTGTGATGGTCTTCCCGCAGAAGGCTTTTCAAATTCTGCCATCCGATAATTTACATTTTGCTAGCTGCCTTATTCAATGCGTGCATAATTCACCAGTTTCTTCCAGATCCCTACTCTTAGTTCACGTTGATACCAATAATCAAAAACAAGCTAAAGGACGCAGCTGACCCTGGCAACTACCGGCCAATTGCAATCACAACGATCGCATCGAAGATACTTGAGTCGGTTCTTCTAGTGAGACTTTCCCCTTTCTACACACCACTGACAACCAGTTCGGGTTTAAAGCAAACCACTCAACCGGACACCTGCATCTACATACTGAAAAGAATTGCTGAACTACTACCTATCATCTGCATCTCCTGTTTTCCTATGTTGTGTAGATGTGAGAAAAGCATTTGACAGAGGTAAATACCTGAAGCTCTTCCTGAAGCTGCATAAAAGGGGCACACCCCTATATCAATTGGCATTTTACATTGCTGGTTCTCCACACAGCAATTTTGTGTCAAATGGGGCAACGATTATCGTACACTTCGGCTCCCTAAACGGGCTTCAGCAAGGGGGCATTCTCTCTCCATACCGTTTGGTTTAATACGTCACAGATGCCTTGAATGTCAAACTGAACTCACTCCCAATCGGATGCATTGTCAATGAAACAACTATAAACAACCTCTGTTACACCGACGATATGGTTCTGATTTCCCCATCAGTGCATGGCCTCAAACGACTCATCGACACTTGCCGCTAATATGCAGAGGAATTTGATATAATCTACAACGAACCAAGGACCAGTGCATGTCGCTGCTCGCGAGACCGCTTAAGCATATTGCAGAACCACAAATTTTCCTCGGAAAACCATCAGCTGGAATTTGTGCGCGAATTTCCGTATTTGGGTCACATTATCATTGAACAGAGGCATCGTAAACTATGTGCAACTGGCAACATGATTGCAAGGAGGTTTGCCTTCTGTCACCGAGACGTGAAACTGCTGCTCTTCGCTCGTACTGCTACAGTATCTATGGGTGTTCCCTCTGGACGAACTATACCAGAGAGACCATGAGACGTATCACTGTTGTGCACAGTGACATTCTGAGATGCCTCACAAACACTCCACGCTACCACTCCGCCACACAGATGTTCTTAGAAAACCACCTGGACAATTTAAAAATCATTGTAAGGCGAACAATGTTCAGTCTGGTAACTCGAGTGAGAAACAGCGGCAACTCGCTCATACAAGGCATCCTAAGGAGTGAAGCAAGAAGAAGATCTAAATTGTGGGAAAGATGGGAAAATGAGGCTTTTGTCCACTAAAGGACTTAATCTCTGTATTAGCAAGATGTCATCTGCAGATTTTGTCATTATTATATTTATTGCTGATATTTTATTTTTTCATTATTACTGTGATTACTATCAAGTTAAAGTTTTTTTTTCCTACATTCAATTTATGTATTTAGCCCTCTGGACTGACTACTGTAACACCTAAGGTCTTCTAGTTGAAATTTAAGTTATGTTATCTGTGCACTAACTGTTATAACTCTCAATGCATTTTTTTTCTCAGCAATATCATTACTGTTTATTACCAGTATTATGATTAGTACTATCTTTTATGCTGCCTCGGCTATTTTGTGGATAAGTGCCGATTACTCATTTTTCCTATCATGTTGACTCATATCTAGATTGTGTATGTTACTGTGTATTTTGTAAATTCATTGTATATGGATGGCCCTGAGCCAAAATAAAAGATATTATCATTATTATTATTATTAATATAGTCTACAGGAGAGAAGAGAATAAGAGACTAGTAGCTCTATAATTTCGCCTTCCACCAGGCCTCTTCATGAGCTTTATTTTAACTAAACAGATTAAATGGTTACATAAAAATCATCAAACATTTTTCTCAAAGGTAAAATACAATCAACAGAACAGTCGTCAAAGGACAAAATAGGTTGTTTACATCATAACAAATGGTCAAATTAGTCATTCAACAAAAAAGTTAAAAGAAAAGAAACTATCAACTATTTGGTTTGGGATTTGTCATTTAAAACAAACTTTTTCTTTGAATTTGTACCGTTGGGAAACAATATGAAGGAATAAAGGGTCCATTTTATATATGCCCTGATTGATACTAAAGTTCTTTTGTTTTCTAAAAACATTTGCAAGCTGTCTCTAACAAATTCCTTGCAATCATATCTTTTTCCTTGGGTAATATCTCTGTTTTGTTCCAAAAGATAGGACAGCCACAATTTTGCACATGTAAATTAACAGCACTGTTTGGGGAATTTGTCCTTATACAGCATCGATGCTGGGAAATTAATTCTCTTATCAGTATCTTTCAGACTTTTTGAAATTAATTAGACTTTGTGTAATAGATACATGTTTTGTTTTTAATAATAGCTATTATAAGCAGAAATTTGGAATGCAAATGAGCAATTGTTTGTCTCCAGTGCTGTCTAACATATGCATGGAATTTTATGAAACTCGAAATGACAGCAGCAAATTGCCAGATGATGTTTTTTGGGTTAGATACGCAGATGACACTTTCACTGTTTGGAGTGTAAAACCACGACACTGATAAATTTCTATCTGATCTTAACTCCTTAGTACCACCATCCGTAAGTTCCCACCGAGAAAGAAAGAAATAACTCCATAAAATGTTTTAGACACTAATGTAATAACGCTTAATGGCCGGGAATTCAAAATTCACAGAAAAGCTCCAAATAATAACCTAATGATCAATGCAAAATCGACTCATACACTCAATGTCAAGTACAAGGCTTTGAGATGTCACTTTTTAAGAGCACTTAGACTAGTTATCCCTGAGTATATATTTAGACGAGGAGATTAGTATCATCACGGAATGGCATGAAAAACAGCTTTTCGATCAGGGGGGAAATAGAAGAATGTTTATTCTTAGCTAAACAAACTTATTATAGAACAAAAACCAAAAAGGAATATGATATGAGTAATACTCTGGTTCTCCCTTTCCACCCTTCATTCAGGGATATTGTTTATCCTTTGAGATTATTCAACTTGAAAGTGGTATTTCCTTACTCCAACACAGTGGGAAAGACAGTTATTTGCAACAGCCCAAAACAAGAAGGTGTGGTTTACAAAATCCCTTCTGAAGTGTCAAATCTACCTGGGACAAACCGGAAAAGATATTGATAAGAGAATTAATTTCCCAGCATCGATATTATATGAGGACAAATTCCCCAAACAGTGCTGTTGATTTACATGTGCAAAAATCGTGGCTGTCTATCCTTTGGAACAAAACAGAAAATGATTGCAAGAAATTTGTTAGAGACAGCTGCATATGGTTTTAGCAAACAAAAGAACTTAAGCATCAGTCAGGGCATATATAAATTGGACCCTTTATTCCTTCATATTGTTTCCCAACAGTACAAATTCAGAGAAGTTTAAATGACCAATCACCAAACAGTTGAATAGTTCTCTCTTTAACTTTTTTGAATGACTAATTTGACCATTTGTTATGATGTAAACAACCTATTTTGTACTTTGACAACTATTCTGTTGATTTTATTTTACCTTTGAGGAAAATGTTTGATGATTTGTTTTTATGTAACCAATTAATCTGTTTAGTTCAAATAAAGCTCATGAAGAGGCCTGGTGGATGGCGAAAATTATCGAGGTACCAGAGACTTTTATTCTCTTCTCTCCTGTAGATTATAGTGACATATATATATATATATATATATATATATATATATATATTATATATATATATATATATATATATATAGATGAAATCCCATTTACTTACAGAGAGGTATGTGACATTTCATTTATATATAGACACATTCATACATGTATAAATTCATGGGTTCATACATTATACATAATATATGAATATGAAATCCTATATGCATAAAGATATGTGAAATTTCAGTTGTAAATATGACATTAGGACAACTCATTTGCATTGCCCATCTTTCATTCTTTCTCTTCCCTTCCCCCCCACCCCAAGCCCTCTCTCTCAGCCCTTGCCAGCGACAATCACCACCGATGAGCAGAAAGAACTTCTGGCCCTCCTGTGCAAGGGGAGTGTTCAGTAATTCCTCAGTATTGGTCCTTGTTACCCTTTTTTATGCACAGATTGGTATATAAGATAATCAGCTCAGTGGTCTGGTGGAACCAATACTTTACTTAACTTTGAGTATTACGTGTCACTCGTCGTTTCATCGCCGCGGTTGCTGGTGGAATGACCCATGTCTGCTTGTGGAAATGTTGTGGAGCAGAGCAGCCTGTTGGCGAACTGATGTGGGTCTTGCTGCTGTTCGAGTTAATATACCAGCAGTAGCAATCGTAAATATCTTTTCACATCGGGTACTCACGTCAGCGAAACCTGTGGAATTATCAGTGCATGTGTTTGCGGGTGGTTACAATCGTCTTTTATCACCTTCGTATAAGGTTTCGCTAAAGCGGTATATCGTGTCGTGTGTGTGTGTGTACATCACTGGACATGGCGACGGATTATTGAGATGTGATAGTTGTGTCGTGTTCTGCTGTGTCTCGTGTGAATGCGCACCATCGTGATATGACATGTTGTACACCTGGCAGTGAGTCACAGAGAAATGGTGGGGGCGCTTATCAGCTGAGTCAGGGGGAAAGGGTGACTGTTGTGGGTGCTTATCAGCTGCTTATCTGAATCTGAATGGAGTTGTTAGGTTAGGTTAGGTTTGGTTAAGGGACTTAGAATGTTTTCACTCGGTGGGTTAGGTTAGGTTAGGTTAAGAGACTTAGAATTTTTGGTTTTCCCGTGGAGTTATATATACCCTACTCTCTTCATGAGTGATTTTGGGGTTCTTTTCTGAACTAGAGTGAAAAATTTGGTGGTTTTCCCGTGGAGTCGTTAATGGTCAACATACGTGAGGTTAAAATAAAGACAAGCTTATGGGGTTTATCGCCTGTGAGCCGAATTGGGTTTCGGGTGTTGAGGTTGAGCCGTAATGGGGTCTTGTTCCCTATTAGCAGCTTTCCCAGTAGTGCGTGAGTTTACTTCACCAGGTATGGCGCCTCTCAGTACATTATCCATATAACCTGAAGAGCTATTCCGATAGGGAAACCTTGGCTATTATGTCTAGTGAAGCAACGTTGGTCCAAAGGAAACAGAAATAGCTTAGAAGCTCCTAACTTCATTTTTTTTTTTTTTTTTTTTTTTTTTTTTGCCATAGGCCGATTTCTTGATTGATGTCTTCTCCGGTTCTACGTCACTGTGTGTGTATTCAGTAGCTGGTCATTTTTCTTCTTCTCATTTTCTGTGAAACGGATCCTGAGAATTGCCACGGAGCGGAACCTCTACAAAGTGTCATGTGTTCAGTGAAGTTATTCAAGTTATCTACTAATCGTTCACATGAGGTACTTGTGAAGACAATGATGCCATAGTTATTCTTTATTGTCATAATAACAAAAGCTGTGGAGAATACGAGTAGAACGATTTTCTGACTTTAAATCGTGTAATGCATATATATATATATATATATATATATATATATATATATATATATATATATATATATCAGTAGAAGGATCCAATCCACAGTAATATTCTTATTTACCCAGACGAATGCATATATATATATATATATATATATATATATATATATCTATATATAAATATATATATACAGTGGTACCTCGAGATACGAAATTAATCCGTTCCGAGGCGGCCTTCGTATAATGAGTTTTTCGTATCTT
>NC_087220.1:49507235-49527235 GCF_015104395.2 Macrobrachium nipponense
ATCCAGTTTAGGTGCTAAATCCCTTAGGGGTTTTACAAATAAACTATCTCGGCATTATAAACTTCAGGCATAGATGAGGCTCAGTAGACTGCCGTATTTCAAATAGTAGTAGCTAATGAGGGAAGTTTGTTTTGCATCCCAGAATTTTAAAATGCGTGAATTAAAAGGCAAACACCAGACTGCTATGCATTAACCTGATTAACTCAATTAAAACACTTGTACTAAATAGCCCAGTTTGTCACAGTCTCGAGAATAACAACAGTTTTATGGCTCATTTTAAAGGTAAAGAGTACAGTAGTATCTGCATTTTGCAAGATGGTGAACAAAAGAATATTAACAGTCAAGGCCTGATACCGCCATAACTTACGGCAAAACAGGTACATGAACACAATAAAAGCATACAGTATCACTTTTAATTACTATAAATATTACACAATCTCGATGTAAATTAATACAATACAGGCACTGGTTGAAAAGAACCTCATTTTCAGTAACATTTACAGAAAAACATCAAACATAAACACCAAAATTATACATAGCAGTGCTCAAGTCTTTTACACACACACACACACACACTTCGCATTCATTGTAACTGAAGATTTTCCGTCGTTACCCAGTGAACTGTAAAAGGACTGTCTCCTATGAAACCTCTTACTTTAGACTTGTAACAAACTGATCCAGAATAGCGAAATTGTGGAATCAAAGTGCCTTTGTTTAAGCTACGTCAAGGGGAAAGCAGCTTGTCTGAATATATTGACAATATCTCTAGACTACAAAGATGGGAATGTGAAAATCCCAAGGGAATTTGCATTGGAATTTTTGTCAGTTAACATCAGCATAACTGGGTTTGTTCAGTTCGACATTGTTAGAACATGCACCCTGACCACAGGCCTAGCAAACTCGATCCAAATGCCAATCCTGGCAAACTTGTAATGGACCGAATCACCAGTTTTTCTTTTAAAGTAGAGCTATACAACACAATCCCCTGCTCACAAACATCCAACAACATATAAAGTGCTACAAATTACACCCCACAACTTTTATAAGCCACTATACTCTGTTTTTTTCCATCTGTCCATCCGCCTGTGGTGTTTTTGTATGGTAACACTGCGTCCCGGGCTTTAGATAGTTACGCTATGTCTAAGTTTAGGTAAATAAAAGGATATCTGGGTGTACATTTGCAACTGAAAAGTGTTTTAATAATTTACAGAATACGAATTACACCGTTAATATTCGAAATAGGATGTTATTATGATCGTTGAATGTAAGCTGAATGTAACTATCTAAAGCCCGGGACGCAGTGTTACCATACAAAAACACCACAGGCGGATGGACAGATGAAAAAAAAACAGAGTATAGTCATATCCTAAGACACTACAAAAGCCCAATAACAATAAATCTGACGTGAGACCTTCACAGAAACTCTGCCATGAAAATGTTATGAACTCACTCTAGCCCCTTGCTCCAACAAAAGAGGAGGGTTGAGCATAAGCTGAATACCTTCATTATCCATAAGGCAAAGGTTGATGATGGCCTATGAATTGAGGACATTCTTCATAATGCACGTACTGTACAGCATTTGTACTCTGTAATTTCCAGCAATAAGAGATAGGTTTTAAATAATTTTTCTAAATCAGACTTCTTAAAATGGACTGTATATCTAAAACATGGTGAAAAATGGCTCTCATTATCCTTTCAGAGAGAGAGAGAGAGAGAGAGAGAGAGAGAGAGAGAGAGAGAGATTCATTATAAAGTGCTCTTGGCACATACTCTTTGCTATGACATAAAAGCTCTAACTATGTGGTATCCTAGAGAACAGAACCACGTGAAAAGATTATTCTATGTTCCAGTGAACAAATGTAACGAGGTTTACTGATGAATACTGAAC
This sequence comes from Macrobrachium nipponense, assembly GCF_015104395.2. Classification (NCBI taxonomy): domain Eukaryota; kingdom Metazoa; phylum Arthropoda; class Malacostraca; order Decapoda; family Palaemonidae; genus Macrobrachium; species Macrobrachium nipponense. The sequence continues at coordinate 49,509,124 of NC_087220.1, forward strand.
CAAGATAATATATCTAAATAACCTGGTAGAATTCAACCACTCAACCTACAACACTTCTACAAGAAAGATACTTGACCAATCTTTCAAAAGTAAAAGGATTCAATTCGAGTCAATAACAAGATACAGTGCAACTTGCCCCCCAAGAAAGTAATTCAATTCTGTACTTCCATGGCATTCAGCTCAAACCTCAATCTCAATTTGGGAACTGGAACTGAACCTATCAAATGAAGTATATTATATTCGACTCAAGTAATTTTACTTAAGTATGAGTCTTCTCAGGAAAAAGAACACAACACATCAAAATTGGTCAATGGAATTCTTGGGCACAAGCACAAGACCTATCAACACCAACCACATGATTCAACTAAAGTTTTAATTTTCTGATGCGAAATGAACCTGGACCAATCAAAGCAAGTAAGTGCAATTCATTACAAGTCAACCATCAGATGGTCTTAAAGTTGGTCTTCAAAGAATGTCTATAACAAACTTTTTTTTTTAATCAACCTATTTCGCTCACGAACCTCAATAGGTCACTGCACAATGCATAAGGCATGCATATATAAACTTTTGGATTTTGTTATTAGTATACAGATTGGTTTTGGTAATTTAAATTTTCATAAATTCATTGCTGGGAACTTAACAATTAGGAAATATATTTCAGGATTTGGAGTAAAAATGTTCTTTTGAGTACTGTTCTTCCTGCCGAAGTCTCGTTGGAAGTCCACAAGCTTAAATCTCCAATAAGATGTGCGCATACGAGTGTTAGTTGCAGTACATATACACAAAATTCTTTTTTCTGGTACAGGTGCCGGACTTAACGCCCGAGTATATTCATTCATAAAACAAACAGATATCTGGTTTGATTTATCTGATGTACATATTGTAAAAAAAAAAAAAACCCTGTTAAGCATTACTGCTCATTGTGAAAGCACAAGTCATATCTCTCCTGCACATTTCCTCACTATCACACAGCCTTCTCCAATTTTCTCTCTAAAGACCATAATTATAAGGTTCCACGGTACTTTCTTCCAACTCATATGGTACGTTGCATCAATATACATCACACTTCACAATTGGCTCTAATCATTATGAAGCAGAATGGCTGTATTACAAATCATGCTGGAGATGGCTACTAATCTTTTTCAGCGTACACTATAAAATCCTAACTCCAAGTGTTCTTTGCCAAGTAACTGCAAATGAAGTAAGATTAATAAATTTAAAAAATAATGCTGTACTGTAGTCCAAGCACAGCTATCATCCAAAAGTTCTTTGCAGATACTGAACTGTAATCCCTTGTTTTCCCGGAGATCCAGCACTGTTCTGAGGAAATAATTATGTCTAGGTAAGTAGCTGCATTTGCTTATGGCCTACAGGCCTTTATTTAAAACAATGCTTTCTCTAATGCACACTGGTACGTGTGCGCCTCTTCCGTTGATAATGGCATCTTTAGCCAAGTCTATGGGAAGACTTACAGAGAGGTCTGTGCGAGAAAGGCAAGATGTCGGGATAGCTCTGCGAAAGTTGATTTACTTCTGTGTGTGATATTCTGGGCTGTAATGGGTAAGTCTTACTTTAGCCAAAGGGATGGCTTGTTTGATATCTTGTAAGATGTTCCATTTTATTGACTATCTCTACAATTGTGTGAGTTTACGAGTATGTTCTCGTGTCTTTGTAACAGGCGTTTCTGGCAAGGGGACCGAGAGTCCTAGGGGGCCGAGGGTCCTGTGTGGAGAAGAGATAATTGGTGTGACTAATTACTGATTAAGACATTTAAATACTGGGGGTTTAACTGAGCTAGTTAGTCTGTGAGACTTGAATTATTATCTTTCCATTGTTAAATAAATATTATATTTTTGTAATGCATGACTCTCATTTGATGACCTAATGAAATGGAGGAGAGGTTATCGAGAGAGAGAGAGAGAGAGAGAGAGAGAGCGAAGGCTATGCCAGTGATCACCTCGAGAGAGAGAGAGAGAGAGGGGGGGGGGGCGGAGAGATTGTGTGTAACTTGTTTGCTTTAACGCTCGGGTTTCACGCATACCAAATATTAAATACCCTTTGCTGGTAAGTGGTGCCAGAGCTGGGTAACAGATTTTGGTGGCAAGCGGTGTAAGAGGCTTTTATATATTTTATAAGCCGTGGTACGCCTCCGAAGAGAGTTCTTGGGATTGTGGAAAACTGTTAAATTGTTAGATTTCAGTTACTAAGTGAGAGATAATGAAAAATATCCGTCCGTTAACTGTGGAAAGGGGAAGGGGAGGATTTTTACTGGAGTCATAAATTTTGCCCAGGGCGGTCTGCCTCGAGAGAGCTGGGAACAGTCAGTTAGAACTGAGATGTTTGTCAGTGCGTTTCCGAGGCATCTGCGTGCGTGTGAGTGATTGAGTTTGCATTGTACCGGCGGGATTAGCGTGTTTTGTGGTCGTATTTTCTTCCATTGAGAAGTGGTGAGTGTTAAAGAACTTTTCTTTTTAGTCTTGGGGAGGGATTTTTTAATCATTCAGTGTTATGGGATTGGTTTGGGATACCACATTTTTTTCTCCCATAGTAGCGGAAAGTGACATGTTTTTTTTATTGGCGCATGTTTAGAAGAGACGCATTCGTCTTTCTTTGATGTATGAATAGTTTTCATACATGCAACACTGTGTTTTTGTCTCCTGGAGATAGAGCGGCCATTCATGCATACACAGTCAGCGCAATTTTTGCTGACCGATCAAAGAGCGCAACAAGGGGAAGGCAAGTACTGGTGGTCTGCCTCGAGGGGTATTGCTTGACCGGGGGGATGTTCTAACGCCCAAGGGAGGGTGAAACTTTTTACTCAGTGGGGGGGTGAACTCCTTTTTTTTCTTTGTGTCGGGGTGTTGGGGGACGAATTTGCCCTTGGCAGTGAATTTCCAATGCCAGGAAATCGGCTGGGAATGGTTAGTTGATGATGTGAGATGCCCGTAGGGTCTTTTTTTTTAGAAAGAGATTTTCTTTCTCTTGAATGAAGAGAAAAGGAAATGAAGTGCGTTGGATGTGTGTAAGTTTTCTTTATGCTTTGGAAGGCACAAATATAATGGGGACATAGATTTTTTTTTTTACTGTGTTGGAGAGATTACTTTAAAATGGTGCTGAGTGATGGTGAATGCTGATGAGTGGTGTTGTATCTGTTGTTGTATCTGATGATACCGGTGAATGGTGTTGATTGGTGTTGGTTGGTATCATGGGGGGTGGCAATGATGATGAATACCGTGGAAATGGCAATATTAATGCTTTTACTGGTGACACGGGAGATATTTTTTATGGGAGATATTTTACAATGAATATTTTTTTTACGGGAGAAGTACTTAAGTAGAATTATCATTACTTGAGACTTATTTTACGAGAGATTTGAGATATTTCATGGGAGATTATTTTATAATTATTACAGATAATTATATTATGGAGAATTATTACAATGAATTTTGGGAGAAGTTTTGTGGTTAATTGTTTATTGAGTTTTATGACTTTAGAGAATATGTCAGTAGTTCATGAGCGATGAATCTGGCTGAATCTTGATGAATCTGGCTGAATTTTGGTGAATTGTGCTGAATTTTGCTGAACTTCTGGTGAGTTTTGTGCTGAATTTTTGGTGAATGGACAAGCATTAACATTAGTAATGTTTTTTATACTAATACTAGTAATTTTGATTATAGCAATTTTGGTGATACTGCTGATAATGATACTTCTGCTACTGATTTTTTTTTATATATACTAATAATGGGTGCTGTAATGCTATCAAGGGTGGTGTTGTTTTTCTTTGAATTTGGGAGGAACTAACAACACATTTTTTTTTTCCTTTTTATGAGTTCAGCAGATAATTACTTGACATCTACGTGAGTCATGGAGATAGTTAAAAGTGGCGTTGATTTTTCTTTTCTCCTTTTTGGAAGTTAGCCATCGCTGACACAAGTTTTTTTTATCATGGGTGAATTTGAATTAATTTTTTCTCTCCAGTTTGTGTGAATATTTTTTAATATCTTAGTTCGTGACTTAGAGTCATTGTTTGGGAACGTGTTTGTGTTTTCAGCTGTCTGATGCTGCAAAGAGATTTACGGGAGAATTTTTGCATTTTTTTTTAATGCATACGTAATGGCACTACATTTTTTTTCTCTGGATATTTATGTTCCAGAAATTGTGAGTTTCTTGCACAATACCTTTGTTGTATTTGTGACAACTTTGCCAGAGATAGGAAACTTGGTTAAGTTTTCTAGTGGCTTATGTTGTAGTGCATATGGAGAAGTCTTGGCTTAGACACTGAATTTGGAGTTCTGTTATAATGAGTTGTGGCACACTGGTGACTTTTTCTAGAATTTCCTAGACAATTTTATTTGCCGAGTTTTTGGCTTTTTCAGCAGTTATGCTAAGGAGAGAGTTTATAGTTTTGACTATAACATTGAGTTATTCTCTGGAGAATTGGAGGTATATTATTTTGGAGTTATAATTTGAGATATAATATATTGGAGATATTATTTTTGGCCATTTGGTATTTGCCTATGGTGGTGAGAGCTATGTTTAGTTCAATTATTTTGCAGCCATCTTTGTTGCAAATGGAGACACATTTTTGGAGATATATGGGCAATATTTGTGAATGTGTCAGCTAGATGCTTTGAGTGCACATTTTTTTGGAGATGGGATTTCATTTTTTGATTATCCTGCTTGGAGATATATTTCTTGGAGACTTGTTTTATTCCACATTGAGTTATTGGTGAAATAGAGGTAAGTATTTTTTATTTGCCGAAACAGAGGTGAATATTTTTTATTCCTGGAGTGGTTTTTTTTATTAATACGTGGTTATTTGGGAAATAAGAGGGAATATGGTGTGGTGTGGTTATTAATTAAATTGGGGAAATATTTTTATCGCCGGAGTGGTTTTATTATCAATATGGTGACTTATATTTATATATATGGAGGTAAAATTGATCTTTGGCGGGTGACCTTTTTTGTGGTTATGACTTTTTTCTGGGAGTTTTTTCGAGCCATGAGAAGAGTTCTGTGGTTCTTTCTTTTTGGTTTCGTGATTATTTGGAGGTGAGTGGCATTACTGCATTGTGGTCCTATGGAGATGTTGTGCATTTTTATGCTCACAAGTGTGTTATTTTCGGAGGCATATAATTGCTGCATTACGAGTTTATCGTAGTTTTTTTTTTATCCCGAATAGGTGATAATTTTTTATATAATTGGGCAGTGTCATGTGAGAGTTACGTCTTCGAGACAAATCTTTGAGCAGCTTAGTCATATCCTGGAGTTAATTTAGTGGAATATGCTTACGTGATTTCAGTGCAGAACCATTTTCTTGAGAATCATGAGTTTCCGAACTTGCGTGTCTGACTAGACATTTTTTTTATGCTGCAGTTAGAGCACATGTGTCCGCAGGCGGATTTTTTTGCTGAAACCGCTGCGATGAATCCTGTGTGCTGATTCTTTTCCTCTAGTGGTGATGGCTCAGAGTTTTGCAACATCTGAAAATGTTGACCATAGCATTTCACGAAAGTTCACGTGTAAGAGTTGCTTTCTGGCCATGTCCGGTCGCATGAAAGTTGCGATGTCAAAAATTCCGTAACTATACATGTGGCATTTATGGGGAAGAAGTGGGATTATGTATATTATGCATATATTATGTGTTTTGTGATGGGGAAGTTTACTTGTGATTATCTTTTTTGTTTTCCTTTTCCTACGAGAGATGTAATTGGGGATTTAGCTTTAAATGGCATTTCTTTTTGGACGGGTGATGTAATTTATCGGGGTTGTGATTTACATAAATGGGCGTTTGACATTGAGTCTCATTGATTAACCCTTTAACCATTTAGTACGTATATATACGTAGCACGCCAATGCTACCTGAGCCGTTTAGTATGTATATATACAGAGAGCAGATGTTTTGGCCGTGACGTTTAGTATGTATATATACGATTGATTTTTCCTGCCTTTCTTTCAAGGTAAATCCTCTATAATGTATTCTCTCTAGGTCCGAGGAAGTGTTGTTGACCTTATTCAAACAAAAACACTTCCTCCCGAACCCCTTTTTATCATAATATTCCTGGTTTTGTATATCTAAAGCGGGAATTCGCCAATCACTTGGCTGAGTCGCTATGTAGCGAGAGAACACGCTGCTGGCTGGTCGTTCATTTACACGGAATTTTGGTCTTTCGACACAGGGGGTAAAAGGGCTATAATCCTTTCTAAGCCAACTTAGCATCGGCCGTGAGTTGTTTTCGTCTGTTTTTCTTTTCCAGCTCTAGCGCAAATGAAATGCGATAAGTACGTACTTGTAGTTTATTGACATTTTTCCCGCTGAAATATAAAAAAATGAACTGGAACGTTACAGAACAAAAGGTTAGATGTAAAATGCACAAACTTTCATTCATGAAACAATACTCTTAAATGAAAGTTATGTACAAAATTCTTACACAACAAACATTGTTGAAAATTCATCCGACAGTGAGAATTATGAAAACGAAAACAGGGCTAGCAAGGTGAAGACAATAAAGTAAGATATGTGAATGATTGCCAGTAATTTCCTGTCCTAAGATTTTAGTCGTGTAGAGAGAGAGAGAGAGAGAAGAGAGAGAGAGAGAGAGAGAGAGAGAGAACTGTTTTCTTTGTATTCTACTGTACCCTTCCTTTGAACACTGATGCCATATACAGAAATTCGAACCTAAGAATATATATATATATATATATATATATATATATATATATATATATATATATATATGAATAACTTGATCACGAAGTATATAACGTGATGCTTATGTATAAATAAAGGTTTTTTGCCACGAAGGAAAAAATGAAAAAAGTGGGTATCCTTCAAGGTGTGGCTAGCCTCTGACGACTCCTCCTTTCTGTACAGTGAAAATCGCCCTTATGGCTAATCTGGTAGTGTCAGTTTGTACATTAAGCCTTCTTTTGACTGTGTTGTTCTTTGTAAAATCAGTTTGCCTCAGTAAAGGGTCCGAATAGGACCGAAAGTACTTGGCTATCTCGCTTTTTTCATTTTTTCCTTCGTGGCAAAAAACCTTTATATATATATATATATATATATATATATATATATATATATATATATATATATATATATATATGAGTGCTATGTATGCAATTACATTTATAGTGCACGCAGAAACACTTCCCGACTTACAATCTCAATACAGATAATCTGCATCCCACAATTGGGGGTTCTTTAATCTGGTCATAAAATCCTATTATCCCTCCCCCGGGCCGTCCAGAAGGGAGGTGGTTCCGGGACAAGGCCATCGCTTGAGGAAAAATAAAAGTTTTTTTTTTTTTTTTTCATCGCCTAGTTTCATTTTTTTTCATCGGTGAATCTGGGCTAGACATTGGGAGTTCGTATGATTTATTTAGGTGATTAGAAACTAGATTATCTTCACCCTACCTTTTTATCAAAGCAGTTTACTATATGATTTCAATTCTTCAGATTTCTGTTCATTTTACGTCTTCACGGTTAGATACGTAGAACCTAGCATGGAAAGGTGTGGCGGCGTGTTTCCGCCACATCTTCACGACATCCGAACTCTGGGCAAGGATTTTAGTTTGACAATGATACGGATAACTGGCGAATACAGAAATTTGTACGGCAGCACCGTAGTTGATATTGAATGAAATGATCGGTTGTTGTTTACAGCTCCAGTTACCTCCCACCCGTGACGAAATTGACGGGCTTGGCATTAGGGTCTGGAATTATAACGAGTCCTTTTGAAAGATTCCAGTTCCTTCTATCATTGACGATGATCAGTTCGGAATTCCCTTGTCGACGGTCAAAAGTCACGGGGACAGTAAAAGTCGTTTACCTGTACAATAGGGAGATCACTGAATCCGCCATTGCCCATGAAACAAGGAATTAGAATCGGTGAAAAGGACTCTGGATAATCCAAGGCACCACTCTCTAACTAATGCTCGAGTGGTTCCACCCACCAAACTCGATGCAGGTGGAAGGAAAGGAGAGATGAAAACAACAACTGATCATTACCTTGGACATGCTTCTCTCTCTCTTTGATATATATAGTATATATATATATATATATATATATATTATATATATATATATATATATATATATCAAAGAGAGAGAGAGAGAGAGAGGCATATTCAAGGTAATGATAATTAATTCTATTTTATTGACATTTATGTAAGTGAAATAAATAAATCATAGACTCAGCTGAAATATTTGTAATTTACTTTGGTGTTTTCAGTACATGTAACGTTTATGTGGCTTCACCCATAAATAATTACCATTGTTTCTTATTTTATATTCGGTGAAAAAAAAAATCAGGTATATAATTCACACAGGATTTTCCACTTCTTCATATTAGTAATATAACTTCTTGAGCTTACCTTTCTCTGATATTAGATATATATATATATATATATATATATATATATATTATATATATATATATATATATATACATATATATATACATATATGATATATATTAAATAAAAGTAAACTGTATAGAATTTCTAAGTGAGATATATATATATATATATATATATATATATATATATATATATATACACATATATATATAATCTCACTTATTTTTTTTTCTATGTACAAAACGGACATGTATCGTGGATGATGTAGAATTCATAACAAACCTAGCTTTAGCTTCAGCCCAAAGACTGGATTATACGGACTACAAAATGCGAGATCTTTTGGAATCAACTTTATTACATACCATTATTATGGCTTGTCGAAGGGCAATTGTTGTATCCTATTATTTATATGGAGCGTCAAAAGAAGAAAGGGTTTTATGTACAACAAATAAACCTCCTTACACGAAAAAATGCACCTGTGTCTGTTCTAAGAGAATGTTATTTTCCAATGGCCCCACGTTGATAATCCTGTAGCCAAGAGATAAATTATTATTATTATTATTTGGCTGGAAAGAGCAGACATATAAATACGTGACAGTGGTTAAAGGGAACGGCCGTATGTATGTTAATAGATTTATATGAGTTAAAATATATGGAATAAGATACAGAAACTGAAAATAAGCTAATATAGCCACCCTGCACTCAAAAGATAGCGCGTCCGGGAGAACAGTTGCCATGTTGTGTTTTTAACTATATGCTGACAGTTTTGTTAGAGTCAATGTTTGCTGCCGGCACTCTTGGCTGACAGCTGGGGCACCAAAGCTGCTTCCCATAGCAAACGGTTATTGGGTTAATTATGTGAGCGGTAAAGGGGTTTTTGCTATTAAACGTTGGAGATTTTTACTGATTTTGTGAGTTGCTGTGATATCAGAGCTTGAGAGAACATTTTTGATTTTTGGCTTTGGGCTTATGTGATTTTTTTTTCCCTGGGCTCATTACCTTTTTCCTTTTTTTTTTTTACTTATGATAACATTCGAGTTTGAAATGTGAGTGTAGAAGTCCGTGGAGTTACTGTGAGTTTTGGATTGTGTGCGCTGATGGATGAATTTGGAGAATTAAGCTAGAGAACTTGATATTTTTTTTTTCCTTGCGAGTTGTGATAATGACTTATGATTTAGTGGTCATATTAAATGGAGTTGATTGGGAGATGTTCAGTTAGTGTTTCTGACTTTTTTGAGGTCATTGTTTGATAGAAGTAGTATGTCTGGGGTTAATTTTTCTTTGATTGACCGATGACTTGACTGACATACACACCATAATCGTCGTTCCCCGACGCTAGCAAGACGTCCACCAGCCGTGCAGAGATGTTGCTGTCGTTTAGCCAGAGTGATTACGAGTCTACAGAGTTCTACAGCGTTTTTTTTTTTTTTATCTACAGAAGCCGTTAGAAGTCTTCTACAGGGAGGGAGGCTGTTCGCCTTCCTACAGCTTTCTACAGTCTGTGCTGGAAGTTGCAGACAAAGAGGGATATTCAAGAATCCGAAATGCAGAAAAAATCTATACGCACAGTGTTATTTGAGATGAAGCGTGATAAGACTTTACTTTGTGATGCCAGAGACGTGCAGTTATTACTATTTTTTTTTTGAGCCGGCCAACGTTTTTTATAAATATAAGCTTTTTTTGCGACCAGTTGCTAGGCAGGGGCTAGCAATTTTGGGTGGCCGAGCTCTGTCAGATGAAAGGGGTTATAATTAATAATATATTTGATATGCCAATGTGATGTGCTGTGACCTTTTTGGAATGCGCAGACTACCCATAGAGACAGTCCGAAGCAATGACCTGAGAAAGCTGATAAATCATTTCTGGGATGGCGTGATATGAAGATGTTTGTTTAAGCAGGTCTCCGTTCGTTCTGTAGTTATGTGTGAGGTCATGGGGTCTTGTTCAAGTGCCTTTGGAAACTGGCTGCAACCAGTTACATGGGCCGTTAACGAAGTGTGCATTCATATGTACGTGTGCGCCTCTTCCGTTGATAATGGCATCTTTAGCCAAGTCTATGGGAAGACTTACAGAGAGGTCTGTGCGAGAAAGGCAAGATGCCGGGATAGCTCTGCGAAAGTTTAAATTTTACTTCTGGTGTGTGATATTCGTGGGCTGTAATGGGTAAGCCTGTTACCTTACTTTAGCCAAAGGGATGGCTTGTTTGATATCTTGTAAGATGTTCCATTTTATTGACTTTATCTTTACAATTGTGTGTGCTTACGAGTATGTTCTCGTGTCTTTGTAACAGGCGTTTCTGGCAAGGGGACTGAGAGTCCTAGGGGGCCAAGGGTCCTGTGTGGAGAAGAGATAATTGGTGTGACTAATTACTGATTAAGACATTTAAATACTGGGGGTTTAACTGAGCTAGTTAGTCTGTGAGACTTGAATTATTATCTGTCCATTGTTAAATAAATATTATATTTTTGTAATGCATGACTCTCATTTGATGATCTAATGAAATGGAGGAGAGGTTACCGAGAGAGAGAGAGAGAGCGAGCGAAGGCTATGCCAGTGATCACCTCGAGAGAGAGAGAGAGAGAGAGAGAGAGAGAGCGGAGAGATTGTGTAACTAGTTCGCTTCAATGCTCGGGTTTCACGCATACCAAATATTAAATACCCTTCGTTGGTAAATGGTGCCAGAGCTGGGTAACATATATATATATATATATATATGTATATATGTATATGTATATATATATAAATATATATATATATATATATAGATATATATTATATATATATATATATATATATATATATATATATATATATATATATATAGATATATATATATATATATATATTTACGTATTAAGCCGGGCCTTGAGAGAGGCTATATACCTGTAAACAAACGGAAATAATTGAAGGAGGACAAGTTGAAATTAATTGAACTTACCGTAAAACTTATTAATTAATGAAATTTAATTTCGTTAGAGGAAAAGGTAGGTCGCCATGAGACTCAGCTAAGTACTTTACATCTATTTATTTACAAAGAGGCCCTTGCTGGCCTAGAGAAAAGTGAATGCAGCGTCCGCATGTTGGGACTTATAATCTCTCACAAATGGATAGCTGGCTAAAATGTAATTCATGAAGCTGGTCTCATAAACTTGGGTAATGCAACACTTGCGGGCAGAGGGACATGACACGTGGCTCCGGGAATCTGGAAAAGAATCCCAGATTAGACGAGATAAAAGGAAAAAAAATGACTTCTTGTTTTGATTAATTAATTCTCTAACACTGGGGAGAAGGAACTTTTAATGTTTCACTGAGGTATGCAATGACTTCATTGGTCTGGGACGATCACACAAGGGGAAGCATGCGGCCATGAGGCAGTGAGAGGGAACAAAAGGATGAATTCCTTTCGGGGTTGGAAATTGAATTGGGAAAACGAGGATCAAATAGATAATAGGATGGGAGAGACTGGCAATATGCTGTTCCACAAGACGTACCTGGATGTCGTGTTCAGTGTGGACCTTTGTAGAAACCGTGGCCTCCCTTTGTCTGAGGCCTGGGTCGATCGGCGCGCCACTCACGCCCTGGATAGGCCTAACAGGAAGGCAGGTGGTTGGACATCCGTCCGAGGTCACGTCCTGCAGCCGACTGGGGAAGAACCCAGGTGTTTTGCTTGGGTGTTGGAAGTCAGCTTAACCCCCCACGAGCAAGGCAAATCCTGGAAACAGAGCATACAGCCAGCAGAGGGGTCACAGGAAAGAGAGCTTAAGATATAGGTCTAAGAAGTACCAATCTGCCTACATCCTTCCCTTTTGAGATACGTCCCTAAAGCTGACAAAAGACTCTTTTCCCCCAACTGGGGAACCCCCTATCTCTGGCTGGCGGGTTTTGGGTTTCCCGCGTTTTACTAAAAATCAGCTGATATTTGGAAGAAATGGCTGCCGTTTTCCAAATCAAATTAATTAATTAATATCTGGGTAGACGGAACGATCTATAAACGTCACAGCTCCCCCTGTTGAGAAGGCATTCACTCCCTTTCGGGCGTGAAGGTCTTGGCTTAAATAAGTTGATCGTCTCGACTACCCAGTTCTCCTACTCTAACTTGAAGTTTTTAGAGCGGCGATACAGCTAACTACAGTGGCCTACCTAACTTATAGGCGGAGATGCTAAGTGTACTAACTTAATGTAGTAATGTAGTCTAGCCTAAGTAATAACTACGGGTTGTCTGTGACGACAGTCTACTCTACCCCTAGATAAGGTTACTTGAAAATTCTACTTGCTACTAACCTAATGCCCTGGTACTAAATCATTAGCCTAACCTACTCATTATAGTTAAATGAAGACGCAATCATCCCAGAGTGTGGTACGCACAGCAGTAGTGTCGCAGGAATTGTTAAAATACATGAGGTGAGGTAATGGTGCGTGAGGATGATGAGTGGTTAGTGCATTACCAGGATGGAAATGTAATGAGGTAATTATATTTAAGTGAGGGTTAGTATCACCATTTCTAGGGGTTAGAGGGTTAGTTCTACTGGCAGAGATCAGGCTGGCTACCTTCTCTGGGTAGGTGCCAGGATCATTCTGCAAATGAATGTGACACTGTACCTCGGGCACAGGTGTCAAGGAGAGCATGTGGCTCTTTGGTTAGTGTGTTAATGATTTGTTACGTCCCTTCTTCTTCTTCTTCTTATTCCTCCAGGACCTGGCTATACCAGTCCTAGGAGTAGACGGAGGCACCGACTCTGGGGAAAGGCCAGAAACGCCGGCAGGAGCAGAGGCAGTGGTAGCCTGAGGGATTTCAGGAGAACACCCTACTTCGGTAACTGCAGCAATCGTCGTAGAGGTGGAACCTACTGCAGGGGAGGCCCTCACTCCGGCTGCTGCGACAGCCGTCGTAAGAGGAAAACTCCAGGCTGACTCCTGGTCGGGCAGTTCCTGGTTTTCCAGAGGAGGTATGAAGGTTAGGTCTGCCGGAGGTTCATCCTCGGGCGTCAGTGGTGAGGGTGAAGAAGACTCATGGACTTTGGATTGGCCATGGGCTGCGGTAAGCTCCATGCCTGTTGGAGGATCTCCTGTAGAAGGACCCTTGATAAGGTTAGGCGCCGGCGCTAGCTCGGGGCCAGGTGCAGAAGTCAAGTTCTGTGGTGGCTCTACGTCCAGGCTGGACGGAGCTTGGCACTGCTCAGTGCTGCCAAGTGGCACTGGCAGAGAGTTGAGGTCGACTGGACCTGTGGCGGGTACCGGAGGTGCAATACCTCTCAGCGTGCCCTTGGAAATGGGAGACAGGGGTTCCTGTCTCTTGTGGAAGGCTAAGCCTTGTGGAAAAGGGACAGTGTCCGCTGCTGGTAGTCGGCTAGGGCACCTAGGCCAATTCGTGGAGTGCCCTATTATGTTGCAGGTTTTGCAACGGAACTGTGAATGGTCAATCTCCCTCCTTGGTAACGGGGGAGACTGTTGGTGGACGTACTTCCTGGAGGAAGTAGAATTTCGATGACTCCTTGCTTTGGAGTGATTTGACGTGGGGTTAGGACCCCTAGGCTTTTTGAACTGTGAGGGAGACTTCATGTCTTGCCCTAGGAGGAGGTCGTAACCTCCTGGAATGTAGCTTGCAACTGCAAGAGTACATACTTTGGAGAAATGAGGTCTGGTGACCCTCAATTGGACGGTCGGAAGGATCAGCTTGATATGGTTGATACCTTCAATGGTGATTAAGTGACGTCTATCGACATTAGCCCCTCGGGGGATTCGATCTTCCCGTATCAGGGAGATTTGAGCGCCAGAGTCGTCGTAGGCTCTGACGTGGCTTGGCTGATAATGGCTTTGGAGGGGTGCGACTGTTATAGGGCCCTTAGCTGGGGGTCCTAGTGAGGAAGAATTTGTAACTGCCATTGCGATGGCCGGAATATTGTGATTAGCGCACCCTCCGTAATTGGCAGACATGTGACCCTTGCGGCCACAGTCTCGGCAGAACTTGTTCCAGAACCTCTTCCGTGGCACTGGACGGTAAGGCCGAGATGCCCCCACAGGTTGCGAATCGGTGGAGTCACCAAGGCTGGCAGTGTGCTCTGGCACAGGTGAAGAGTCCTCTGTCGAATCACCCTCCCCGGAAACAAGTCCGGGGTTAACTGGTGGGCTTACCTCTTCAAAGTGGAGGAGGTAGGCGGTAAAATGGTAAGAGGCTGAGAGGATGCGGCAGGAACTTTGGGCTCTGACACTGGGTCAGGGCCAGGTTCACAAATAGAAAGGATGTCGGCGACATCGGAGACACTAGTCTCTGAACCTAAAATTGAGGTTTGATTATGAGGCATGCTGCAGGAATCCGGTGCATCTGGTAGTGGGAGCTGCGTCCAGGGGAGATACAGCTTAAGTAGATCTCGGCCCAATATCACCTGATAAACATCATGAAATGGGTCAACTACGCCCAGGCGGCACAATGTGGTTTCCCTGGTCTCCTGGTCCAGAAAGGGCATTTCAACATTCAGAAGGACCGAAGGAACAGAATAGAGGTTACCGTCAATCCATTCAAACTGAATTTCTTCGTCCGTCTGGATTTTGGTACCCCTAGGCAATGCCTTTCTTGAAATAAGGGAGACCTGGGCTTCGGTGTCGGCCATGACTTGTACCCACTGATAGGCCGTAGGAGACTGTTCATCAGGCAGGGCTACATGGTAGCCTTGGAGAAGTTCACCCTGGAAGCTCTCATCCCAAGGTAGAGATCGACTTGGGCACTGGTCGGAATCCACAGCATGCCCACGCACACAACAAGTGGTGCAGAACCTCCGCAACCACCTCTTACCGGGAGTCCAGCTCATGGTCTGGGACTTGGAAACTTGCCGAGAGATTGCGTCATCTCTGAGAGCTAGCTCATGCTTTCTCTCTTCTTCACGTGCCTTCCTTTCTGCTTCTCTTTCTTTCTTTTCTTGCAGGCGCGTGGCATCCTGCTGCGCCTTTATCCACTGGTCAAGTGCTGGTCCAGTGTAACCGGCCTCCTTGCCTAGAGTTATGAGGGCTCCGAGCTTCTCTAGCTCTATGGCAAAAGAGTCGCGGGAAGCAGGGGAAGACATTTCCCTTAGGCTGCAGTAGAGGCTCTGATGAAAATGAAAAATAATGGCCAGGAAGGGGTAACTGAATGGAATGGGAGTGCCTACTGTGGAAAGTGGCACTCACTTGGAAATGGGTTCTGCGATGTGGTAGAGAAAAAGTCTGAAAAGACTGGGTGCTCGGTGGCACTCTGTGAATGGCACCTTCTGATGAGGTGAAACAATAAAATGGAGTGTGCGGTGTACGTCACACTTACGGGCGTTCTGTAGGACGGACACGCAGGTAGAATGGCTACCTGTATGTCTGTGCAGGTGCACGGCGCTTATGAGGAGGCGTTCCTTTTGGACAGCACTAGTAGTGCTGGTATTGCGGCACTTCGGGAGGCGTTCCCTTGATTGGTCCGAAGGATCACTGATCCTTGTACATGGACATTAATGAATTGGGCGTTCCGTAAGGACGGACATGCAGGTTTGACAGCACTTAGGGCTGGTATTGCGGCACTTGGGGAGGCGTTCCCTTGTTGAGTGTTCCGAAGGATCACTGACCCTTGTACACGGACACACTAGTTACTTGGGCGTTCCGTAAGGACGGACACGCAGGTATAATGGCTATCTGTACGGCCTGTACAGGTGCAATGGCACTTTTGGAGGCGTTCCTTGGAGCACTGGTATCGTGCTGGTGTGTCCCGGACACTACATCCAGTATACTTAAATATACTGAAGTGAAATGCCACTGCTCATGGCAGAGTGTAATGGTGGAGGAGAGAAAGTAAAAGGTGGGAGTACTTCAGCAGCCAGTCGATGGACAGTGCCAAGAATTAGTGGCACTGTAAAATGGTAAGACCTGACGTGCACTGGTGGTGGCCAGTCCTAAGCTGGTAACGACTTCCCTGTCTGGAAGTAATGAATTTGCGTGGCACACTGTGCGGGTTGTGCTTGCGGTATACGCAAGTCTTTTGTGATAAAGAAAATGAAAAGACCACTCGGGCAACGACAGGTAATGATAATTGAAAATGCTCAGTCCCTCGCTGAAGTACTCGATAAATGAAATAAATAAATGCTTGCAAACTGCAATGGACACATGTGCGTACGTATCACGCTGTGTAAATGAAAGACACAAGAGACTAAAATAATGTTAATTCTGCATGCTATAATTAATGGTAAGATGTAGTACTCTTGGCTTCGTGAATAATGGGTTCTGGTACGATCTCTCTCTCTCTCTCTCTCTCTCTCTCTCTCTCTCTCTCTCTCTCTCTCTCTCTCTCTCTCTCTCGCAGAGGGTGAAAAATGATATATGAATGAACTCCCTTATATTGAATTGAACTACTAATGTTAGTTTAATATGACGCAACTTGCGTTAAATTACCTACTTACGTTAACGTTTAATGAAAGAATTGCTTTTGATAACGTTTTATGAAAATGATAACGCGCTCGCGGTGAACGATTTTTACGTTAATAGTAGCGGCTTGCGCTTATGAAATGATTTGCGTTTACATATGAATTTTACAAAGACGCGTTTTACGTTAACAATTCTTGTAATTTATTCTACTTGAAGATTTAAGTTAACTTTATGTAAGATTACTAGGTCCCTGTGAACAGTGAAATGACGGTAAGGATTTTAAAACGATGTTAGCAAACATTTGTGAATGAGGTTACATTAAGTATGAAGGGAAATGAAACTTCGCTCAGCGAGCGAGTGAGCGATGCGACGTGAAACGCGGTGAGCGGGCAGAGCGGGTTGGACATCGTGTCGTTCAAACAGCTGATCCTCTGTAAACGCGAGGCAATTTACAACACGAACTTTTAGTTTCTTATTCAAGGCGAAATTACGTTAATTTCTCTGGCAGGAAACGATCCAGAACGATAGATACTAGTACCGAGATTGATATTATTTACGTTAAAACTTCCAGACTTACGTTACTTTGCTTAAATTGTTTAGATAATGCTGAAAGAGATAACAAACATGGCTGCCGCTGTGAGTGAAACGAAGGCTGGCTGGCAGGCGTGCGCGAAGCTGAATTAAGCTGAGAGGTAAGCGGTTACCAACACTTGGAATGAAAACTAAGTTAAAATGGATTCCCTAACATATCACAGACAAAAGAATTGTACACTTCTTTTGCCGTAACAATTAGTAAAACACTCCTAACTAGCTAGGCTTTCCAACACAGCAATAAACCCTGGCAAAGCACTTCCTAGTTTGATCTGGTTCTTTCTGGCATCTATTCTACACACGTGCTCTGTCTCGTCCGACGAGGACAGCACAAAGTAACAGAATTCGCGGGGCAAATTGTTTGCTCGCCGCTAAAATAAAGCTCTGGCGCTTTCGCCGTTACAATAATAAGATTTCTACCTACGCTCTTTTCAACACTTCATAAGGAAAATACTTAAACGTACCTTAAGCTAACATTTGTTATAGAATAATCATATTAAAAGAATGGTATACCTTACGTGAGTCAGTGTCTGTCTTCTTTCCCTGCAAGTGTGGTTTGTTTTGCGCTTTGAAAAACATTTACATTCGTTTTACAAGGGATAACGCGATTTACAAGCTTTTTTAAGCAAGCCCAGATTCGATGCTGGCAAGCAGTCGTCACTTTTACTCGATTTACAAGCCAGGAGACTGGCAAGTCGCCACTTTTACGTATTAAGCCGGGCCTTGAGAGAGGCTATATACGTAAACGGAAATAATTGAAGGAGGACAAGTTGAAATTAATTGAACT
>NC_087220.1:49529735-49662235 GCF_015104395.2 Macrobrachium nipponense
CAACATCTTAAGCATTAAATCCTCTTGAGGAGCTGACCTTATGGTTTTCATGCAGTTTCAAACTTTTATAATCATATGTAAAAAAAAAGGATGGATGGAAGGAATATAGAATTTAGGACAAAGGTAAAGCGCTGGAACCTCATGTCATTCAACAGTGACAGGGAAACAGAGTAGAAAGGTTTGAAAGGTTAACAGGATGAAAACGTCGCAGTTGCACTATGAAAAAATTGTTAGGAGGGTGGATAGCAAGATGGAAAAAAAGAGAAAATGAATGGAGGTACAATAAAAGGGATGAAAGGAGTTGCCACCAGGAGCCGTAGGGACACTGCAAAGAGCCTCAAGTAATGTCTACAGTGCACTGGCACTAATCCCCTGTGGGGGTACAAAAACAAGGAAACTTGTAATACTTTACGTTGGGTCTCAAAAAATCAAACATTAATACTGAAATTATTTTCTTTTCCCTTTTGATTTTTTTGTCAAAATAGTAAAATATACAATGTTTTATCTATTGCTGCATATACAGGCAGTCCCCGGTTTACAGCGGTTCCGGCTTACGACATTCTGAGGTTACGACGCTTCTCAAATATATTCATCTGAAATTACTTCCTGGTTTACAACACGTTCCAGGGCTACAACACTAATGATGCCTATCTGATGGGAGAAATATGACTCCAAACAGGCAAAATGACAATTTGCGAAAATTGCATTTTTCCTAACTATACAAACCTGAGGTCCTTTAACAATAGGAAAGGTAACTAGCGGCAGCGGGGACGGTCGTAAGCTTCGAACAAGGGGAGAACGGTAGTTAACTGCTTGTCCGATCGTGCGCACGCCCGCGAGGTGAAGAATCACTTTTGCTTTAGGCCCATGCAAAAAGTTGCAGAGTGAGGGGTGGCATGAGGTGGGACTATATGTAAAGGACCTCAGGTTTGTATAGTTAGGAAAAATGCAATTTTCGACAAATTGTCATTTGTTCCGATACGTAATACAAACCCTCGGTCCTTTAACAATAGGAAGACTCACTTATTGGTGGGAGGAATCTGAGTCTTTTTGGTGAACAGACTGGTGTTCGTCCAACCCTGGAGTGCCTCCCTGGTCGTAAGAGCAAGGGAGGGATCCAAACCTCTGTCCGATTGATCGGGGTGTGCACCGCAGGATCAATGGTCAGACCTCTGGGCCAAGTACTAAGAGAGAGGCAAGCGTATCTCTTCGTACCAGCAAGCAAGAACTTGTTCCTGTTTGCAAGAGACAATCATAAAATGATGGGTTTGTCTCAAGTTGGCATCCACTTCCTCCCCCTTGTTGGAGGAAGTGGTGGATATTTACTCCTATCCCTACTGAAAGGGATAGGATGGTGCTCTATTGAGTAGCTCACCTGCATCTCGTCCTTACCCAGCAGGGTGACGACCGTGTCCCTCTACCCAGAGGTAGGGGGGAGAAAAAGATGGGAAGAGGAGCCAGTCACACTCTCATTCACTCATCCATTCTTACGGTCACACCAGGACTCGATGCTGTTCAGCCTGCGAGGGTCTGGGTTAACTAACACAACGTGTTGAGCAACCACCATTGGTTCCCAAGGAAAAAGATCCAAGGACCTGTGGGGCAATATCCCGAAGGTTAGAAGGAGGTGCATGCGGTCCGGTTGGACCAGGCCCCTGCCTTCACTACCTGCGCCACGGAGAAGTTCTTGCGGAACGCGAGAGAATGATGAAGAGGCGTCCACACTCATCCCTGGGTGTCGAGTTTCTTCAGACAGCTCCGTCGCACCTTCACAGGACAAAAGCAGCATAGCCTTCGTATCGGAGGCGGTGAAGTCCCATTAGGGAGGGTATTGTGAAGGACTCGAACCAATCGTCAGTTACCGAAGGGTTCTGAGTCTTCGCTACGAAGATCGGTACGAAATCGAGCGTCACAAATTCCCATCCCCTTGTGCTTGACTTCACAAGAAAAGTCATGCAGTTACCTAAGACGAAAAGAAGGGAATAGTCGTATGACCTATCCCTCTTCTCGACTTTGGTTATGTACAGTACTCATACTGACAAGCTATTAAGACGAAGTAATGATTGCTCTGGAAGAACCGAACTAAGTCCACAGCGTAGTTCGTAACTGACTCGGGCGCTCTGACAGCTGCCGACTGACTGGTTCGGAATTGGTAGTGAGGCAAGTTGTCCAAGCATCCGGGTAAGTCACGTGACCTTCGCCCTTTAAAGGGTTATGCTGAGAGACCAAACAAATAATATATTTGTTAGTCACCGATGCCGGATGGCGCGGTGATGATTCTCTTATACATAAGCTCAAAAGGCGAAAGTCAATTGCCTTCAAAAGACCGAGGTCCCTGACGGCAAGATACTCTCATAGACGTTGAATCTCAGCTAAGGAGAAACAACACTATGTGACGTTGAAGACGAAGGTAGGCATGAAATGCAAACCTACGTCTTCCAGCTGAATTGAGAGAAGGAATCTCAAAGATTCTGAACTGTGCTTACAAATGACTGAAAACGCTAACCGCCATTTCATTGCTGTCCGGTGAGAAGTCGTAGTTGCAATGAAAAGCGGGGCGTTCTTTCAGTAATGAAACACAGGGGAGAGCCGCCTGAAGAACTGCTTTCTCATGGGCTGAACGTTTGGAAGTAGAGCTGGCAGGTGTGGGAGTAGGCGATGTCTTTCAATACATCTGCTAATCCGGGGTGGACAATGAACAATTGCACACCTCCGAATACGAGATATTTTTGAGGACAATTTACTCAGATTCCGCAAAAATCATTCGCATTATCGCGATATACGATGCAGCAAGAGACCTATTACAAGAATTCTGTTACCGTGGCAGTAAACAAGAAAAGATGAGAGTCCGAAGAGATATCTGTTTTTAAATTCTTGCAATACCAAAGACGATGAATACTAGTGTCACAGCATTAGAAGGTCCATTCATTGTATGCGAGAATCCCCGTTAATCAGAGACCTAAGTCCCGTGATTGTTGGGCAGAGATACGGTTGGTAGTCAATCAAAGCAGAGGAGAAAGACATTAACCGACCGTTCATCTCGAGGCGGCAGCTGGCACTGAGCTGCCTCGGGCCAGTTCAAATTCCAAATACACAGTAGCCTGTCGGCTGACTCGTCATCCTGAGTTGCCAGGTAATGCCTTTTCCATGAAAGGAATGTGTTCGGCTAAGAACCACCGAGCATAAAAAGAATATGCTCGAGCAATTATATTTATGCGAAACGAAATTTCGGTAAATATAAAAAGCTTAAATGGTGTTGTTGTGACAACACCATAAGTATATAAAATTGAAACTGGAAACTCCAGGGAGGTTGCAGGCAACCCCCGAGTTGCAGTTCAATTAGAATACTTCTCGTCTACGTCGCAATCCGTAGAGTAACCAGGATATGCGCCTACCCCTCGGACCATTCAACTGCTTAGCAGAATCATTGTCGCGAGGTTAATATACGTAGATATATTTGTAGGATTCTGAACAATGATCTCCATCCTAAATTCTTTCCTTCAAGAAAACAAAATAAGGATTGGAGATCGACCGCCTTTCGATCTCTAAGAAAGAGAGAGGAAGAGAAAGTCTTCCCGAAGGAAAGCTTCAATGGTGGCACAGAATAACGAAGACGGAGAAATTCAAGCCAAACTGGATATTCCCGTCCGTTCTCTCTAATCCAGGGCTGGCCGCCACTTGTGAGATATCTTCCTTCGGCGACAGTCTTCTTCCCCAACGCTAAGAAATCCAGGAATTTCGAGCATTCGGCGAGATCCCCGATTTATCGTGGTAATAATTATCGGGAATACTCGTCTAACTCCCTTGGACAGTGGTCTCGCCATGTGTGCTAGAAATTCCTGCAGAATTCTAAGTAAGTGCAGCGAAACCCCCACCGGATTCGTTTAACGAATATCGGTTGGGTTGTCCTCTCGATTACCAATAGAAATCGGAAGATGGTGCAGGGTCCTCCTCCACGACCGGGTTATGTCAGGTAGGACCCGAAAGGTCCCCCCGGTAGTGCAGTCCCCAATCGTGGGATCCTACAGAGAAGTCTGTAGGATCCAACCTACCCTTTCCCTCGTAGCCGTAAGGAGAGAGGGAATGGGGAAGGAAAGGATATTGCTCGCCCTTCCCAGCGGCACTAGCATTTGGAGACGAGAGTAGGAGCAGACCATCACCTTGCGGTGATGGCCTTCCTCCAACCCCCCTCCCCCCGAGGAGGGTTACGAACTCGTGCTGTAGGTAAGCATCTGCCACCACTGTGAACTTCGTCTGGGTGGGGCTGATCGACACCTGACAGGAGAGCCAAAACCGTCCTCTGACTCGTTCCAGTCCTCGTCGAGATTGAAACCTCTCAGGAGGACGGAAGGGGGGGGCGGGGAGAAGAGCTGCAATACTCCGAAAAAACGCCGCTGTCGCGGCAGAGGAGGGGAAGTAGCTTGCCTGACCGGCTAGACCTGAGCGAGCCTTCTCGTCCGGAGACGAGAGGCTCTCCTGGTTCAGAACAGAAGTCGAGAAGCTCTTTATCGCGGCAAGCCCACCGTCAGTCCTGGTTCCCTACTCGGGCTCAAGAACGACTTGAGCTGTGGAGCGGCGATCCTCTCCCCAGGTCGTTGTGCTGACGAATCAGTGCAATAACCTGGGCAAAGTTACTCTGAATCTCGGGAGTTACAGCGTCTTGAGGAGTAGGACCGTCCATTCCCTCCAACAAGAGCAGCTCCCAAGACCCTCCTCCTTCAGAAGAAGGACCAGCAACAGATCCCTGACGGTTGCCTCCAATCACTTGCGCGTACGTCCTGGCTGGTCCTAAGATCATACCTGGCACGTGCGGTGTCGTGACGGGATCATGAGCAGCGCACCTCTCACGATCACTCCTATATACCTCGCTCTTCCCGGCGTATTGCCGAGGAAGTTGAAGGTATCGGAGAGGACAGACCAGAACGCTACCCGTTGCCCTCCCCCCTTGACGAGGTCGCCTCCAATCATTTGGGCGTACGTCCTGGCTGGTCCTAAGACGCCATACGTGGCACGTGTGGCGTCGTCGACGGGATCGTGAGCGGCGCACCTCTCACGATCGCTCCTAGATACCTCGCTTCTTTCCCGGCGTATCCCAAGGAAGTTGAAGGTATCGGAGAGAACAGACCTGACGCTACCCCCACCCCCCCCCCCCCCCCCCCCCACTCCCGGCAGACGGCCAGCAGTGCGTGGGGGTCTGCAGCTGATCACCAACCCGCGGTGGGGATCGGTCTGCAGGCCTGGCCGTGCCGCTCGCGGAGCACGTTGACCCCGGTCCCGTGCGTCAGACGAGCTGCTGCTGGTCGCCCTATCCGCGCGGTCCCTGTGGGAGCGGCGGTCAGGTGACTTGCAGAGCTCGCTTTCGCGGTGAGACCGGTGAGCGTCCTCACGGCGCGTCAAACCGCTGGTACCAGCCAAGGCTGGTACCGATGGTCGGGGGGACCTATTCCCAGCCTCAGCCCGTGGCTGGTCAGAGACCGTCACGTCTACCAGGGTTACCAGCTGGTCGCTGTGAGAGCGGCTGCTGGCCTGGCGAGAGTCACATGAGCGGCTCTCACCAGCTTCTGCTCCGTGCCGCGGTCCTGGCGCCGAGCGAACTCTGGCGCCAAAATTTTGGCTATACGCTCTCCCGCGGGAGAACGTATACTCGGAACTTCTCGCGAACGAGAGACCGAGCCGGAACCTGGCGTAGCGGCAGCGCCGCAAACACCAGGCGAGGAAGTACCGGTGGTAGTCGGTACGCCTCTGGTCCCCGTCTTCTTCTTCCTTGTGGAAGAGGAGACGGACCCTGTTCCCGAAAGAGCAGGAGGACCGGCAGAGGAACCCCCCGTCCCACGGCGTGGAACGAGCCCTTAGAAGTTCCCGAAGGAGTCTTCTTAGGGGGAAAACCCGGGTTACCAGCTGGTCGCTGCGAGAGCGGCCGCTGGCCTGGCGAGAGTCGCCTGAGCGGCTCTCACCAGCCTTCTGCTCCGTGCCGCAGTCTTGGCGCCGAGCGAACTCTGGCGCCGAAACTTTGGCTGCACGGTCTCCCCGAGGGAGAGCGTACACTCGGGATCTCCCACGAACTGAGAGATCGAGCCCGGAACCTGGCGTAGCGGCATCGCCGCTAGCACCAGGCGAGGAAGTACCAGTGCTAAACCGATACTCCTCTGGTCCCCGTCTATCTCTTCCTTACGGAAGGGGAGACGGGCCCCCACTCCCGAAGGAGCAGGAGGACCACAGAAGTACCCCCGTCCCACCGGGGTGGGACGGGCCCCTTAGAAAGTTCCCGAGGAAGATTCTTAGGGGGGGAGGCCAGCCTTCTGCTTCTTCGGCTTATGGGCCTTAGAAGTTGAAGGGGAAGAGGCAGCAGCAGACGATGAAGACGAAGATGACACCTTCCTCTTCTTCCTCTTCTTCGTCAGCTCACGCAGGACAGTCGTCAGGTCCTCCATCCAGGCCGGAGTCGGGGCTATTGCCTAAGCAACACGGCCCGACTGCACCTGTCCGGAAGGACCTGGGACTGGGGAAGACACACCATGGGCAGGACACCAGCATGGACAGGCGCAGGAACCAGGATCGACAGGAACAGCAACCAGCTCAGGAGCGGCAGGAACAGCGGCAGCGGTAAACACAGAAGGGAGGGCAGCCAAGCCAGTAGCGGGAACCACATCAGCGGCAGGTACGGCAGGTCCCAGCCATCGCCTCGTAGAATCATCGGCAGCCAGCGGGAACCGGTGGGTACTGGCGGCCGGTCCAGGGGGCGAGCTGCTGGAACAGCGGAAGTCTGGGGCAGGCAACACGAAGAAAACACAGGCGGCGGCGGCATAGCCCCCCTCGGTACGGCGGCGACCAGCCCTAGTAGCGGAAGACGGCGTCACCGACACAGCATGGGGAGTGTAGACCAGCAGGGGGAAGCATCCAAGGTCACCGCCCCAGACCTTGCTAGACGCTGCAGCAGATCATGGATGCTAGGCACGCCCTGCAGCCGCAGTGGTCCATACCTGTCCAAGGTCGTCTCCCACAGATGTAGCACCTGCGGTAGCACAGACAGATTAGTAAGAGGGGTTCCCTCACGCACGGGGGGGAGACATGCCCCACCCCGAACGCAAGGAAGACCCCAAATACAAAATACAACGAGGAAGCTGAGCGGGGGGGCAGGAAAGAAGACGAAGAATCGGATACCAAGGGAGTCGCGGGAGAGCTTTCCCGACGACTTCCTGGCAGAACCTTCGCTTCGCCCCTACCCCCGCACAGCAGTGAAAAGTAATATGAAAATGAAACAAAATACTGCACTTGCGATTCACTTCATAGAACTTAAAGGGGGAAAGATCATTCCCGGGAAGAGCGGAAACTTGATCCATAATAATATGATGCTATCATAAAATATATATGAAGCATAAGAACAGAATACTGCACTTGCGATTCACTTTCACATAAAATAAATCGTAAGGATCAATTCCCGGGTAAGAGCGGAAATTGATCCAAAATTAAATTTGGTGCAATTAAATAAATGAAAATGAAAAGAATACTGCATTGCGAATCCACTTTCATTGCATTCTATCATACAAAATAAGAGGCTCGTGCCGAGCGCAATCACGCTCTCGGCAACGAACGCACAGGGCAAAAAAATAATGAAAAGAGTACTTACATCTTTCATTACACACTTTCGCCCAAAATACATGACTCGGCGCGAGCGCGCCCTCCCTCGGCACCGAGACATAATTCAAGGGTATCAATTTCATGAAAAGAGCGGAAATCGCCGCATCTACGGCGATAGCTCCATGTTGGCTCATAATTAAGTAATGAAAATGAAAACAGTGTACTTACAGTTTCATTTTCAAGTCAAACAAACCATTAGTAGAAAACACAATATAAACAAAGCATACGACGATGAAGCGGGCAGAGAGCGATGACGAACACGTCCTTCACACCCGCGGCCGAAAGCAAAAGTGATTCTTCACCTCTCGGGCGCGCGCACGATCGGACAAGCAGTTCTTACCGTTCTCACCGTTCAACCCCCTTGTTCGAAGCTTACGACCGTACCCAGCTGCCGCTAGTTACCTTTCCTATTGTTAAAGGACCAAGGGTTTGTATTACGTATCGGAACAAATAAATATTTGAAGTTTCTTTAAGAAAAATGCAATAAAATACAGTTTACGTACATAGCTTTCAACACACCCAAAGTATTGACATTAAAGTTTTATTAGGATTTTTGATGATGTTGCAATTAACAATGGTTTTCAGCTTGTGAGGCGGCGCAAGAATGGAGCCCCCATCGTAAACCAGGGACATACATGGAAACGCTATTATTGTCAATCAGTTTCACAATTTCTCTTGGACACTGGCATGGATTTCCTTTAAAAATTTCTGATGTACAACATACTTTGTCTAAACTTTTAAAACATAAAGCTCTGAGAGTATGAAGTCCCCATGTGCTGGATGTACAGAAATAAGAAAAATATCACAGACAAAAATGGTTAATTTCATGAAATTATACAGCAACCTGAAAAGGATTAATACAGAAAGACACTTTTACACAAAGGATGTATTTTTGCAAAATTATAAAATCTATATACAGCATTTAAATATTTACAATAGAACTTACAAAACTAGATGCCAAAAATCTTTTGCCTTAGAACACCTAGTTCATAGCAGGCAATACAGTTCATCAAAGCACGCAACAAACAATGATGTCAACAAGATGATAAATTGTAATGGAATGTTCTTTCGGGAACCATGAATACCTTCATGTGAAAGGTGAAGATTATTTTACATAATTATGTAAAAATGACATCAACATAATGAAAAGGTTTTTACAAAATTACAACACCCATCAAACAAATAAAATCTGTTATTATAAACCACACTAGTTTTCATAAACTTTTCTGCAGCACTACTTGATCCAGCACCAAAAACTAGACAATCACAACAATGGGAATCATAATAATTTTTCTGGACACTGACGAAGATGAGATGGCCTTAAAAATATGGAAAACTGAATAATTATGAAGCTCTGAATGGACTTTCCTTAGACACATAAAACTGCCTCCCCTCCCCACACTCACACATCAACACCACTCATGTGCGCTAAGCCTTCTTCCTCCTTGATGGTCAGCCCCCTACGTACCCTGCTGGCAATCCTAATTAGGTGATATCCTGACAATAAGTCTGTGCTCCTCCCTCATG
Organism: Macrobrachium nipponense; assembly: GCF_015104395.2. NCBI lineage: Eukaryota > Metazoa > Arthropoda > Malacostraca > Decapoda > Palaemonidae > Macrobrachium > Macrobrachium nipponense. The sequence goes on from NC_087220.1 coordinate 49,538,901, forward strand.
ACCAGGTCATACCCTGACAATCACGCACACCCTCTCCTTCAGGATGTGACAAGTTCCTCCATCTACACTAGTTTTACAAGAAAGCCTACTCAATATGTGAAATCACCGATATCCTGTACAGTTGAGCAATATTCCCTACTAGAGTGGTTGTGCAGTTTTGTAGCCCAGATAGCCCAAAAGTTATTGCTACTGATCAGAAGCCTCCTGAGGGGAAAAAAGGAAAGGGAAATGTTTCTTTTACAACATATGATGTTTGTTTGTTTGTTTATATGGTGTTTTTACGTTGCATGGAACCAGTGGTTATTCAGCAACATATGATGGTCAGCCGGTAGCACCCTTCTTTTCATTTGATACTCCTGGGTTCAATCCTGATGTGAATTAGATATTTATTTCTATTGTACATGTGATTTTGTGTTGGTTATTTCCTTCATATTCACTCAGATGAGGTAATTTGTGTGAAATGTCCTTCAACTAGATCACTTTATTGGGAAGTTGGGTAAAACTCACTGGTACACATGGTGTGTAGCCTGCCCAGATAATACCTCAGGCACATAAGTAGTACTGAGACTTCAACTTTAAGATCTATGTGGTTCAGTTGGTAGTGCCCTTGCCTTTCACTGGATTTTCTGGGTTCAATTCCACTGCGAAATAATAATAATAATAATCACTCTCTCACTACAAAGTTATGCCACCCATAAAATACATGAATACATTAACCCACATAATTTTCATAAGATATGTCTATAAACTGATGAAAATGGCAGAAAATAAACAAAAACCAACACTAGAAGGCAAATTTAAAGACGAGAATTAAACTTAATCTAGCACGTTGTAACAACACATGACAACAAATAAATTTTGGCATTAAGTTAGTAAATTTGCACTTTATGCAAAAAGTGCTAAGCCCATAAATTGTATACAAGAAATGTAAACACTGTATACCACAACTTTCCTATTTTTCAGGCTTGAAAGGTATCTCATCTTACAACTGTGACACAGGTTAGTTAGTCTGTGCAATAATAAAACTGGTAGCACATAGTGTTTCCAGCAACACAAAAATGCATCTCATAACAATCTCATGACTAACTATGAAGCTTCATACACTAAGAATGTATCTATTAACGCCCCTGGTATACTGAGCTATCTATGCAAGATAATATAAGAGAAAAATTACTATATGAATATCCCTTTTTCCTGAAAAAATGAAAATCATTGATATCTAATCAACCGCCAACTGTATCATAGCAGAGAATAAGATATAAAAACATATTTACAACTTGAAAATTAACACATTACAATGCAATATATTATATAGTTCCTAGTACTAAGAGGTTTACCTCATAGGGCTGACCCACTAGTATATTTGAATTTAAGACTCCAGAGGTCTGGAAAAACTAAGCCTTATTAATAATAATAATATATTTGAATTATTATTATCACATAGTTTTATCACACCACTATACTCTGCTTTTTTCCATCTGTCCATCCGCCTGTGGTGTTTGCGCTTGTTAACACTGCGTCCCGGGCTTTAAATAATATCCTATTTTGAACATTAAAGGTGTAATTCGCATAGAGTAAATTATTAAAACACTTTTCAGTTGCAAATGTACACCCAGATATCCTTTTATTTACCTAAAACTTAGACATGGCGTAACTATTTAAAGCCCGAAACGCAGTGTTACCATGCGCGACCACTACGGGCGGATGGACAGATGGAAAAAAACAGAGTATAGGCCTAAACACTCCATTCTTTCAAGTCTGGCTACCATATTTGGACTGTCTTATTTCATAGTTTACCCACGTACTTTATCTATCTTCCTATCAACATAAAAGAGGCCAAGTAAGTTGCTATTTACTTCATGGTACCTGACTCCGTACCATTTAAGCTGCCAGTAGTAAATAACTAGTGTTTTTGGTTCATTTCTCTAAATTTCTAAATTTCAAAATAAAATCAGAGAAAACATGATATAAATACTATACAATTATAACACCGTGATCTACTCATATAACAATGAAAACAATAATGTATTAGTTGACCATAAATTCCCAACACACATCATTTTACCAGACTATTATGTAGACAGTAAATCATTACTTCTCTGATGCAATACGTATACACATCCATGATAATGCACTGCCCAACAAATGAGGGTCACTCAATAACAACAGCCTTGTGAAACACTGTGGATAGTAGTACTGTGATTCTTTTTGCCACCTTTTCAGCCCCAAAGAGTAATGTTTTCTATTTTTTACTTCTTATTAATCACTTTCAGCCACTTCCTATTTAGGTGATTGAGTACTTGTTTGTTTGGTGTTTTTACAATACATGGAACCAGTGGTTATTTAGCAACAGGACCAATGGCTTTACATGATTTCTGAACCATGTCACTTGTTATTTAAAATATACCCCTGAGATAAGCCACATAATCTTTCTATGTGATTCAGTGGTTTTGGTAAAGTGCTTCATAACCTTAATAATAATTCCATTGTCACACCTTAATGCCAAAGAGGTTCTTTCACTTAAGAAAATATAAATACAATGGTAAAAAATTTTATCAATTCTCTTCAAGTCTGCTAGAAAAATCACAAATACCACTCCAAGCTATAAATGACACCTTTCAACATCCAGCAAATGTGTTTAAAGTGTTTAAAGATGATTTTGCAAGAACCTGACCTAAACTGTGACCTATGTGAGAACATGCTATTAATCCAACACTGATACATTAATCCAATAATGATACACCCTGAAAAATTTGTCAGCCTTCACATACACATACTTCAAATAAAATTAAAAAGCTATTCACACAGCATACCATATGACTTACTATTACGGGTACAAATTATAACAAGACCAAAAACACAAAAAATGTAAAATCCTGATGTGACGTTTCGTTAAAAAAAGGGTGAAAAAATATATACGTATATGAAAAAGATAAAGTTCTGATAAAGATCTACATGTTTGGACGGTTGACGTTGGCAATATGACAGGATGAAGAACCGCTTAGGCCCCACAGGTTTTTGCATGGGTCACCTGCAATCAGTAACTTGGATTATTTGCAATTAGCAAGATACAGTTGCAAACAATTTACATCCAAATTCATCTCTGAAAATTCTGCATCTCATGAAACTTCACAAATTTCAGCTTCTAATCAAATAATTCTACAAGTTAACCTCCTTAAGCAATGATACATCCAACACATTTGTACCTTTGACAAAATGATTACTAAATGAAGACCTGCAGTAAATTTGCAAAATCCTTCCATTATCAACAAATCATCTGAAGTCTTGAGATGATGATCATTCTTGCTTCCTCCTACTCATTCTACGTAAAAAATGCCCCACCTATAAGTCCTGTAACAGATATTATGTAACCTCCTTGAGTACAGTAATTCATTGTAAGCTGAAGTTAAATTGAGGTGTAATCTAATTAAAATGTTCAAGTTAATTGAATAAACACTGGGCAGTTCAATTTTTATTTGCCCTAACATGAAAAGAAAATCACAAGGCAAATAGAAAAACAAATGAGAAACTCAATGCAGGTGAAACAAGTATGTATTACTTTCAACATTATTGCAGAAAGATAGTCTTCTATCCAAATACTTTTATTATTATTATTTGCTCTGGTTATGAGGAGTATTATTGACGGAACTGTAATGTAAATGTCTGCTTTTGGTATACAAAAACCAAAATTAGCAAAGACATGTGAAATCACATAACTATAAACTAGAATGCCAAAGCTCTAATAGCAGAAGTAGCATAGCTTCTAGTAAAGTACCAATATTTCTTACTTACTGGAAGACAGTGGCTTCAAAATATAAAAATTACTGACCAGCACTGGGAGACTACCTTACAAAGGCGTTTATGTATCTAAAACTCTCAACAAGACAAAATCATTTACTTTTTCCTATTTAGTAACTTTAAACCTAAACTGATGTACTATTCTGGGTATTTGATAATGTGTTTATGGACAACCTAATATTTGAAAACCCAATCATTCACATGAGGGATCCATGATTCATAAAAAAAAAAAAAAAAAAAAAAAAAAAAATATATGGGTAGTGCCATTATAGGCAGTGACGGTGATAGAGATGAAAACGAAGGCATCATTACTATAACGAAACATTTAAAATAAAATAAGGTTTAAAAACTATAAATACAAAAATTTAAGTTACACTTCAGTCAATATATATCACAAATTAAACAAGGCATACCAACAATTCCCAACTATACATGAAACATTAAATGTTGTAGGATTAACCAACTTGCACTTTACCAACTTGCACTTTCTGTATATTGTTGAGAAAAATTTCCATATAGTAAAATAATAAAGTTTCATTTTTGCTACATTTACACATTCCACAATCTAGGATGCGAAGTGTAAATGATATACAGACTCAGATACTTATGAAAATAGTATTAATCTCTTAGCCATACTCTCATGAATGGTTTAAAATAAAGCTACTTTGTATTTAACTCTTACTAGTATAAAGCAAAAATGGTTTGGGGTTAAAAGGCCATGACTTTTGCAAATTCTTCAAGCCTTTGTGAATTAATAAACCACTCCCCGCTACATGAAGCTTTGTGACTTAGCCACAGCTACTTCCGTTCCTGGTTTCTGACCAACATATCATGACAATAATTGAAACTATACGTTTACATCAACTTCATTTTTTCCTACGACGACTCCTTGGTAATTCTACAGGTTCTTCATTTCCTTGGCGTTTTCTCGAGTTTCTTCTAGACTTTCTTGTCACAGGCAGTAGATCCTGAGAATCCTAAAAATATATACATAATATAATTAGCAAATGTTCACTCAGGAAATATTTTTAGCCTAGATATATTAATGGTTAATTTCTGTTAAATATGTTTGCAAGGAACATATTTCAACACATGCTTACCTTAGTAACATATGGAATCAAGCAAGTTTAAGACTTTTAGGCATTTCATGATCTGTATATAAGCCAAAATTATTTTTGGTTTGCAGATTTACACAAAAGATCAAAGATTAATGTGTTGGAATCAATCAAATAAAAGAGGCTATTGTATATAGTAACACTTCCCATTGGTTTACTATTACTGTTAAAACATATCATTATTCAAGAACATCCTAAACATTTAACTAATCTTGGAATTCAACCTACAATTTAACAGATATTTGCTTTTCACCCTCCACATTGCATTGCAAATTCTATGTTCATGAAGTTTCCTGAATTAGTACAGTAGGAAATAACTGAAAAAGATGCAAAACACACTTACTAAATCATCCGACATCTGCGATGGCTGGTACTCTGGATCACCCTGCGAATCCAACTCCAGATCCTGTGTTTCTGGACCTAACTCACTTAAGTCAGGTTGTGGAGTCTGAGATGAAGACTTGTTGTGTCTCGTAACTCTCTTTCCAACTGCAGGGCTTGGTGATCTCTCAGGCTGTGAGTCCAGAGGGCAAGAGTCTGGCTGACGTCCAGGAATGAATTCCTCATCTGATTCATTTTCTGCTTCCTCTGGAATGTTAGCAAGTCATGTCAGGGGTCTTAGAATCAAATGTAAACACAAGCAAATAATTCAAGGACAGAATCTTTACTTATGAATAAATGCAAAATACACACAGAGATACACATGATCATGTACGTACAGGTTTTTAACAGCATCAATATAACCCTACTGCTGTGGGTAATGACTAATTAAGAAAATCACTTTACTTTACATTAAATCAATATCACAAGCTGCAAGGAGGAGCAGTAGTCCAAAGGCTATAGGGATATACTAAACATAATTTAGAAAAAACAAGTTAGCACGCTAGTAACTAAAAAACAAAATGTTTCCATATATATCCACTGCTCGTAATCACTCTGCAATCATAGTCTTTGGCATATCCAGATACTGTATACAGGCAGTCCCTGGGTTACGACGGGGGTTCCGTTCTTGAGACGCATTGTAAGCCGAAAATCATCATGAGCCGGAACATCGTAAAAAATCCTAAGAAAACCTTACTTTTAATGCTTTGGGTGCATTGAAAACTACGTAAACTGCATTTTTAGTGTCATATTTCACCTGCCAGATCAGCGTTGTAGGCGTCGTAACCCTGGAAATAATGTCTGATGAATACAATTGAGAAGCACCTTAACCTCGCAACGTCGTAACCCAAACACATCCTAAGCCGGGGACTGCCTGTACTTCAAATCTCTTTTTGTGTCTTCCGAACTATGACTTACAATGGGGCTGAACTGAGGAGTTTTTAGCCATTCAATGACAAGATGGAGTGGTTGGATAGCAACAAAATGGATCCATTTAATTTTTTTTTTTTTTGCATAAAAAACTTGTTTTACAATAAAATCATTACTTGTAACCAGGTCAAATGGAGGTCAAAATGGTTTTGTAAAACACTGAAAGGGTCTTCTAAGAGAAAGCTATGATATGGAGAAAAAAGGTGAAGTTTCTTTATTCATCAAGGCCTTAAGTTAGCATTCAGTCAGTTTTTTTTTAATTAATTTTTTTTTTTTTTTTTTACCACACCAATTTTATGGTTACAATAACTAAAAAATGTGTCTGTTATCTGTTTATTCACTTCACGCTTAAAGTAACTCAAATCTGCATAAAATTCAATAGAAAAATACTCTATACAACTCTATTGTAGTATCTACTTGACAAGAGTGGTCACGTTGATAGACTCAAATGCACAATCAGCCAACTGACATAAACAAAAAATAAAATGGCATTTTTATAATGCAATAAAGTTTTGTGTATACTTACCAAATAATTGCATAAATTTTTATAATAAAGAGTTTTATATATACTTACCGATAATTACATGGCTACAGTTTGTAAGTGGAACCTATAGCTATGTAATTATCTGGTAAGTTACTCATATAAAATCTAATATTGGAAGGTGAATGATGTGAGGATATTTACAAAGATTTTTCTCCCAACTTTACTAATTAAAATAGAAAAGGAATTTGCTTTGACTTAGAATGGAAACAGGTTACTATATGCTTGATTATCTTATGAAGGTAAGGATTTTGGTCCTAACAACAAGGGAACAAAATCCTTCTTCTGTAGTGTTTTCCATTATTGTAGGGGCTACTGTGTGTAACAAATAGCCATTACTAAGACTGAATATAAAAAGTGCACTGCCATAAGACCTTGCGTATTTAAAGATAAAAGACCTATGAACGCATACAAACTTCGAAACACATTTTAACTCCATGAACTTACCTTTTATTATTGGTCCACTGTGAAGTATGTCCTCCACTTCTCCTTCTTGATCCTTCAAAAGACTTACACTGTCATCACTACAATCGGAATGTGTAGGACTTGCACTAAAAATATCAGGACTGCATTTCATAGTCTCTTCCATCTCCAGTTTAATGTGAGCGGCACACCCATTAACTTTAAGTTCTTCTGCACTGGCCTCACTTTTAAGCAAAGGGAAGTCATTGCTTTCAGAAGGCAGTGACTTGCTATCATTGGTCTCAACAAAATTTTCAGAGAAAAAATCATCATCATCATCAGTAATCATTAAATTATCTGGCAACTTTTCAATGATGTGATTCGAGCTACCTGACTTTTCAGAAGCAGACTGGCTACTTTTCTTGGGGGAATTTTGGAAAAAGTTTAATATGGATTTTGTTGCTACAACTCCTGTAGCAGTCTTTTTTTTGGAGCTATCACCGTCACTCTCATTATCACTACCCGAAAGATGATGATTTGATTGCGTTTTACTTTTTGAACCCGGACGTGACTTTGCTTTGCTTGTGCCGGGAGTATACATTACTTTCTCTTCATGTTGCTCTTCCTCAATTGGTTCTTTCAGCTTTTTCTTCTTACCTTCTTCTCGCCTCTTCTTGACATCAGCAATAAGTTTTGCAAAATGATTGTCATTCTTCTTCACTAAAAACAAAGAAATATATATTTTTACAAAGCTCAAAAACTCAGTCATACACACCTGTTACAGGCAGTCCCCAGTCATCGGCAGACTCGGTTAATGGTGCTTCTCTAGCACCATAAAATCAGCTATTTAAGGAACCATAACACGCCAATTTACGGTTATGGTGCAGATAGTGCTGGCCCCATTAACCAGTTATCGGCGCCATAAATCGCTGAATTTCGATTAATGGCTGTTTTCGCTATCAGCACCCCACAGATGACCGGGGACTGACTGTACTTTTAATAATAATGTCTTGATATAATGTGGGTAAAAAAAAAAAAAAAAAAAAATGATATTGTTAAGATACAATAAAGTTTGTTCATACTTACCTGGCAGATATATATATAGCTGTATTCTCTGAAGTCCGACAGAATTTCTAAAACTTACGACACACGTAGTGGGAGTTAGGGTGGTTAGTACCCATTCCCGCCGCTGGGAGGCGGGTATCAGGAACCATTCCCATTTTCTATCAGATTTCTATCTCCACTGTCTCCTGAGGGGAGGTGGGTGGGTACTAAAAATATATATATCTGCCAGGTAAGTATGAACAAACTTTATTGTATCTTAACAATATCATTTTGTTCATGAAACTTACCTGTCAGATATATATATAGCTGAATCCCACCTTTGGCGGTGGGAGAGACAGAAAAAGGATTTTAGGAAACATATAAATGTATATGATTGACATCTTGGTTCCTTACCTGTTAGCATAGCTGACTTCGTGATTACTGTCACCCAAGCCTGCTTCTGCTTTACTAGAGTTACCAACAAGGTAGTGACCTGTGTAGTTGGTGCGCTCTAGATGATCTGTCAACGGGGACGGGACCACAATGTGACTAGACCATGACCATACTTCTGAGGGCAACGAGGCAAAAACCACCACCTAAGTTAGCCTAACAACAAACTCCCATATACCAAAGGCTAAAGGAAGGGACGACTGTACTCGGCAGCCGACCCTACAACCATAAACATACAAATATTAAAAACTCACCTACCCTTTTCTATGGGAAAGGATGAGTGCTACCTCCTGCCCCCAAAATAGTGTCTGCGGCGACGTATGGTCCGAGAGAGTAACAGCTTTCATAGGTCGTTCTCACCTCCCGTAGGTAGTGCGAGGCGAACACTGAGTTACTCCTCCAAAAAGTAGCACTTAAAATGTCTTTAAGAGCCATGTTTTTCTGAAAGGCTATTGAGGTCGAAATAGCCCTTACTTCGTGCGCATTAACTTTTAGTATCTTCAAGTCGCTGTCTTTGCAAGAAGCGTGCGCCTCTTTAATGGTGTTTCTTAAAAAGAATGCCAGTGCATTCTTGGACATGGGCATGTTTGGTCTCTTGACCGAACACCATAAGTTCTCCGCAGAACCTCGGCAATCCTTCGTTCTACGAATATACTCTCTAAGAGCCCTAACAGGACACAGGACTCTTTCTGGCTCTTGACCAATGATCTCTGCCATACCCTTGATCTCGAATGTTCTAGGCCACGGATTGGAAGGGTTTTCGTTTTTGGCCAGAAACGACATACTCAAAGAGCAGGACTGCATTATGCCCTTTGAAACCGACGTGTTTGCTGATAGCCTGTATTTCGCTAACTCTCTTCGCCGTCGCCAGAGCAGTTAGGAATACAGTTTTCTTCGTCAAATCTCGTAGAGACGAAGAGGAAAGAGGTTCAAAGCGATTTGACATTAAATATTTGAGGACCACATCCAGGTTCCACGAAGGTAGCTTCGGTAGTGGTACCTTGGTCGTCTCGAAAGATCTCAATAGATCATGGAGATCCTTGTTGTTAGCGAGGTCAAGACCTCTATGGCGAAAAACTACAGATAGGACGCTTCTGTAGCCTTTAATAGTTGACACTGCCAACTTCAGATCTTGTTTCAGATAAAGCAAGAAGTCGGCGATCTGGCTCACAGAGGTAGTGGTAGAGGAAAACTCCTTTTCTCTTACACCAACTTCTAAAGGCTGCCCACTTCGATTGGTAAACCGCGATTGATGATGGTCTCCTCGCGGTGGCGATAGCTTTAGCCACTGATTTTGAAAAACCTCTCGCTCTGGCCAACTTTTGGATAGTCTGAACGCAGTCAGACTCAGAGCGGAGAGGTTTTTGTGGTACCTTCTCGAAGTGGGCTGTTTGAGTAGATCTCTCCTTAACGGAAGAGATCTCGGATAAATCCACTAGGTAGAACATCACCTCGTGTAACCAGATCGCTGCGGGCCAAAAGGGGGCGATTAAAGTCAACCTCGTCCCCTCCGAAGCTGCAAATTTTCTCATCACCTCCCCCAGGATCTTGAAGGGGGGAAAAGCGTAGAGATCCAGGCCCGTCCAATCCCATAGAAGGGCGTCTACTGCTACTGCTCCCGGATCGAGAACCGGGGAGCAATACAGAGGAAGTCTCGCCGTCCTTGATGTGCAAGATGTCCACTAAGGGGCATCCCCAAAGACCCCACAGTTCCTGGCATACTTCTTGATTGAGAGTCCACTCTGTCGGCAATAACTGTCCTTGTCGACTGAGGAGATCTGCCCGGACGTTCTCGACTCCGGCAATGAATCTTGTCAATATTGTGACTTCTCTCTCCTTTGCCCAAAGTAGGATCTCTTTCGCTAGAGTAAACAGGGAGCGAGAGTGTGTTCCTCCTTGTTTCTTCAAGTATGCCAGGGCTGTGGTGTTGTCCGAGTTGACTTGAACTACACGACGGGAGACTTTGTTCTGGAAGAACTGGAGCGCTAATTGAACCGCTGCCAGCTCTTTGAAGTTGATATGCCAGGTTACCCGTTCCCCTCTCCAGGTACTTGACACTTCCTCCCACCCCCTAGATTTGCTCCCACCCCGTGGATGACGCGTCGGAGAACAACACTAGGTCGGGGTTCTGAAGCTTGAGGGATATGCCCTCTGACAGCTTCCACGGATCGAGCCACCATCTTAGATGGTTCTTCACCTCTTCCGAGATGCTTAACTTCATGTCGAAGTTGTTCTTTTCTGTCCAGCTGTCTGACAGAAAGAACTGAAGAGGTCGGAGGTGTAGCCTCCCCAGGGAAACAAACTTCTCCAGCGAGGAAATGGTCCCCAGCAGACTCATCCATTCCCTCACCGAGCATGAATCCTTCCCCTAGAAGAAAGGCCGACACTTTTTCTATGCCCTGTTTGCTGACGTTCCTGGGACGGAAAAGCCCGAAAAGCCACTGAATCCATCTGAATCCCCAGATACACGATGGACTGTGTTGGGTCAGATGTGACTTTTCGAAGTTCACCAGAAGTCCCAGGGACGCAGCTAAAGACAGAGTCGTTTGTAAGTCCTTCAGGCACCGGGTCTGCGAGGAGGCTCGTATGAGCCAGTCGTCCAGATAGACGCTAGGATTCTGATGTTGGAAAGATGGAGCCACCTCGCCACGTTCTTCATTAAGATGGTGAAGATAAAAGGGGCCGTACTCAGTCCGAAACAAAGAGCCCTGAATTGAAAGACCTTCCCTTTCAATACGAACCGAAGGTACTTCATCGATTGGGGATGTATCGGGACGTGAAAGTAGGCGTCCTGGAGGTCGAGTGATACCATCCAATCTCCGGGTCTTAAGGCCCCCAGAACTGACTGAGGTGTCTCCATCTTGAACCTCTGCTTCTCTATAGGTTTAGACGACTTACATACATCCAAGACGGGCCGCCACCCTCCCGATTGTTTCGGTACAAAGAACAATCTGTTGTAAAATCCTGGCGTTGCCAGTCTAAAACCTGTTCCACTGCTCGTTTCTCGAGCATCTGCTCGAGCAGGTCGAAAAGTATCTTTCGCTTTGTTAGAGGATACGATGGGGACAAGTCCCTGGGAGTGGAAGTCAACGGGGGCGGCTTTATGAAAGGGATCTTGTAACCCTTCTCTATGACGTCGAGAGACCAGGTGTCTGCCTCTCTTACTCTCCAGGCTTCTGCAAACAACTGCAGCCTGGCTCCTACCGGTGACTGAAGGCACGATCTCTCACTTCTTGCCCCTAGACTTGGAAGGGGCTCTACCTCTAGGAAGGCTTCTTCCTCGAGGAGACGATCTAGCGGAAGTCCCTCCACGAAAGGGCTTCTGCTTTCTAACGGTTGGGTTCCTGACGACGTTGAAGGGCCAGCCGGACGTCTCGAAGACTGAGCCAACAGGTCTTGTGTGGCTTTCTCTTGCAGACTAACTGCCAGATCCTTCACCATAGCTTGGGGGAAGAGATGACTCGAGAAGGGAGCATACAAAAGTTCTGTCCTCTGTGCGGGAGAGACAGACTTAGCCGCAAAGTTGCAATAAAGCGACCTTTTCTTAAGAACCCCTGCTGAAAAATGAGAGGCTAACTCCTCTGAGCCATCCCTGACGGCCTTGTCCATGCATGACAATACACTGGACAGCTCCCCCAAGCTGATCGAGTCTGGCTTACGAGATTGGTTGTCTAAGGCTCCAAGACACCAGTCTAAGAAGTTGAATACCTCTAAGGACCTAAACAGTCCCTTCAAAGATGGTCCAGTTCGGGAAGTCGTCCAAGATACTTTAGCTGAGGCTAAAAGGGCCCTCCTTGAGGCATCAACACGCTGGCGAAATCACCTTGAGCAGACGTAGGAACCTTCAATCCTAATTCCTCGCCTGTCTCATACCACATCCCTGCCTACCGCAGTTTTCTAGACGGAGGCAGGGCGAAAGTAGTCCTTCCTTTTGCTTTCCTAGACTCCATCCAGGCGTTAACCTTCCGGAAAGCTCTTCTAGTAGATAACGACGTCTTCATCTTCACGAAACCTGGGAGACTTGCTTGTCTTCGACGGCGAAAACTGAGAAGGAGGAGAGGAGGAGCAGCAGGGCTGAAAAGTATCGCCATAAAGAATCACGAAGTAGTCCGTGCCAAAACTTGATAATCTGACGAAGCAGACGTAGCAGGTTGTTCTTCATCAACATCCTCCGAAGAACCGCTAAGTTCTCCTTCTCCCTACCCGAGTGCAAGTCCGAAGGAAGAGGCAGAAGTCCTTTAGCTCCAAGTCTCCTATCCGAACGATGAAGAGAAGACGAGGGTAACGGATCCTTAACAGTCACAGGATCAGGAATCACCTTTAGAGGCGAACGTGCCAAAGTCTCGGGAACAACATCCGAGTGGACAGCGAACTTCCACATTCGCATCCACAGAGGTCTTACTAGAAACGTCTACGAGCGTCCATCTGAGCCGTCCCAACGTAGCCGTTCTCTCGAGCGTACAAATTCAGAGTCCGACCGAGCGTCCAGCGAAGCGTCCAACGGAGCGTCCATCAAAGAGACTCTTCTAACGTCCCGCGAAGCGTCCTTACGAACGTCCCGCGAAGAAACTTGATCAACTGCCCGACTAGCGTATCGTTGAGCGTCAACACTGTCATGTCGAAGAGGGGCCGAACGCATAGAAGTCCGTCCGACAGCTACAAAATCGTCGTCAGCAGAAGCGTCGAAGTCGGAACGCCGAGCGTCCTCTCTACGGGAAGAGAGAGGAGCATGCAGAGAACTCTCTAACCTGGCGTCTAACGTCACCTCTAGACGAACCCTGGTGGGAGCACAAAAACGACGTCTAGAGGGCGAAAAATCAGAAGACGGGGACGAAAGAGGAGCCGTAGGAGAAGACTGCTTAGTTCTCTTGATAGGCAGTCTATCGTCTTTCCTTCGACGAGGTACCGTCTCCTTCTGCTTCAGTAAAGCGTCCAGTTGCCGTTGCATCGCAATGATGATATCCGTCTGAGATGTCTCCTTACGCGGAGACGAGCTACGCTTGTGAGAAGGAGAGGGGCGAGGGGACGCCTTCTTCCTTCTCCCAGGAACAGCCTTGGCTCTAGAGCGACTGGGGCGCTCGCGGGCGTCATCGTCGGATGACGTCCTAGACTTCTTCTGGGGCGGAAAAGCTACGCTTTCCGGAGAAGAATGCCACTCAGACAAAGCATGACGTGAAGCGTCAAGCTCTTGAAGAGTCCTCTTCAAAGGTCGCGAATCCGAACGAGATTCCCACCCCTTGCGCGGGGCGAGGAACGCGTCGGAAGACGAGAAACAATCCTTCAGGATACGTGCTCGACACGCTCCTTAGCAGCCTGGGAAGTGTCCACAGGAACTGCTGAAGGGACGCCAGATCGGTGGGGGTTCCCCGTAACCCTCCTTCGGCCTTCGACATGCCCTCTCCCTGAGTCCTGGGAGTCCGGCAGAGGTCCCAGCCTAGAGGCGCTATAGGGCCAATCTGACGCCCCCTCCACTTCACTAGGGGCACTATCACTGCACTTATTTTGCCTGTTTTCAAGGGCAAGCACTTTAGATTCAAGCGACTTCAATGAATCCAGAATAAGCGAAAGGGCATTACCCTCCGCAGACACCACTTGAGGGCCCGAAGGCAACACTACGGGGTTAGGAGACACAAAATCTAAAGGAGGGTTAGAAGGGGATACATTAATACCCTGTCTGCTACCCGACTTACTCCTGGAGGAAGACCTCCTAATCCTATCACGTTCTAACTTATTTACGTAGGATTTTCATACGTCTTCCATTGTAAATCATCCAAGCTTTCACACTCATTACAGCGCAAATCATATTTACACTCTTGCCCCCTACACCCTTTACACAATGTGTGAGGATCAACCAAGGCTTTAGGAAGCCTAACCTTGCATTCCACTTTCGAACACACCCTGGCGCTAGCCGAACTACATCCAGACATATTTAAGGAAAAAATCTAAGCCAAATTAAAAAAACAGTCCAAATCACGTATGCCAAGCTATCGATCCAATCAAAAAAAAAAAACCAAAAGTCCAAGAGGATACTCAAGCAATGAAAAGTTTTCCAAAATCCTGAGGCGGAGGTGTGTAAACAGATGTTTACGACACCGGCGACAGAAGAAATCTGATAGAAAATGGGAATGGTTCCTGATACCCGCCTCCCAGCGGCGGGAATGGGTACTAACCACCCTAACTCCCACTACGTGTGTCGTAAGTTTTAGAAATTCTGTCGGACTTCAGAGAATACAGCTATATATATATCTGACAGGTAAGTTTCATGAACAAAAAAAAGATTGTCTGTGGCAGTCAGAAAATGGAGCTATTTCCCTTAATGAAGTTGCCACATACTATGATTCTTTTAAAAATAAAGCATGTTCTTTACAAGCCCATTCAAGATACGACAGTTTTTAACTGCGGTGATTGCATGCAGGTGTACAATGCAAAGCACTGCACTGATAAATCTAAATGTTATTATTAATAGGGCTTCGTTTTTCCAGACCTCTGAGTCTTCAGTAGACTCTTCTCGGGCTGGATACATCTAAATATACATGGTGAACTTGCAGAGAAGCTGTTTTCAGCCTTTTGCGTACGAATACTGAAAACGGACGTGCCACTGTGCTCCCTGGGATCTCTCAACATTCCTACTGTTGTAGTGTGCCACTGCCAGGGAGTGCATTTTCATCCCATCTGCAGCATGTGAAAGCTTCTCATTGTACTACTTTTTGACACAGCTGTGTTGTTACTGTGAATAGCCTAATGTTTTGTTCTCCGTTCTTTGCAATTCCCTCAGTTATGTACTTTCAGCACTGGAACAGTTTAGGAGTTAACCAATTGCTATTTTTTACTAAGTTTTAATTTTTTTGATCAAGTATTTCTAATTTGAGGTGATGCTTGGCACAGTATTAGTTACCATTGGTTCTCCATTCTATCCCAACTTATTATGACATTTTGTTCTTGTTTTACATTGAGTTGTAGTTATTATTTTTGGCATTTATCATTCACCTTGTAATTATACCTCTGTACTTGCATGAGTAGGGGGTGGTAAAGTCCAGCAACAAGTTTATGCTATCCTTAGAGGAAACCCATTTGCAATGCACTTCCTTAAGTAGATATACTCATGTAACCTTCATCATAAATTTATACTCTCTTTAGGGAAAATTAAGATGATGGAACTTACACAATTTTGGATACAACCCAAACCCCTAGGAATAGGCAAACAAAATGTATGATCTCTACTACAATTATTTCTTCTATTATCTTTGTAATGGTGTGGAGCACTTCCTGGTAGACCAATACAGAGCCAGAAACAAAACCTGTTTACCAGGTTTTGTTTGATTTGCCAACGCTATAAACTTGTATGCTGGTACAGTTAAAATCCCCAATGATAAATTAAGATGACCCAAATATCTAATGCATGTCCCTGATACAAAACATGGCACAGTTGTTCTGTTTCTTTGGGTCTTCATATTTCTATATGAATATTATGACACATCTAAAACAGTTTGCTATTGTTCATCTAAGTTGTTTTCTAACTGCAATGTTGAATTTATAATACTCTCTCCTTACAACTAAAATCCCAATCCATAAAAACAATGTGGATTACTTTAAGCAACACAACAGATGAATGTCTAACCTTTAGAATATCTGACTTCTATCTTGAAAACATCACATTATTGGATTAGTATTTTCAAACAAGCAAAAGAACATTATAGAATAAAAGAATCTGAAATAAAATACTTACAATAATTAACTTGCTCTTTCTCAATAACTTCTACAGGAGTTTTTCTGTCATATGTGAAGATCTGTGAAATAAAAAAAACAAATAAGTAAATATAATTACTAGTACTGTATCCTTCCAAAATAATATAACAGAGATTTTCTGTCAAAAGTGGAAAAAAAAAAACTTAATAAAATTCTGTATACATGTACTGTACTGTACTTTAAAAACAAATGATATGCAAAATTTTCTAAGAGAACATGGTGACAAAAAAACTGTTCTTGAAACCGGAATAACAATCTAAATGTCTTTTATGACAAAATCCTTAAACAAAGTTAATTACCTGTAACAGCAAAAATGGCATGAAAGTATATTTGACAAACATGCCAAAAAGATCTGTAACTTGCCTAGCAAGGCTCCACAAAAACTTAATGCTCTCATGTGAAAAAAAATATTCAAGTTACATATGGCAAATACAAACTACTGTTATTCAATCACTGCCAAGAAATGAGTGCACAATATGTAAGATCTTCTGTGATTTGGCACCAAAGGAGAATAGGGAAGCTGACACATAAAAGCAGGTTAAACTTGGCGATGAAGAACTTGGTTGGAAGAGATCAAAGGTGTTAGAAGAAAATTAAAAGGAAGAAGGATATTGCAGAAAACATTCAGCACTTTCTATAGGGCTGAGCAAGGCGTGCTGTAGGTGGTGGTACTCTCTGTAGGAACTCTATAGGAATGAATGCAACTTTCATAAGAGCTGTCCATACAATCTTATGGAGGAAGTCCACCAATCAGTGACCTGACATGCAAGTATCTGAAAAGAAAACTCAAAACTGAGAAGAAAAGAAATAGAAAAAGGGGTAAAATTACGATAAATTAAATACCGTATATTTTGGCGCATAAGTCGACCCCCCAATTCTGAGTAAATTTTTATGATTTTAACTAATATCAGGTATATTAGTCGACCTATAAAATGTGAGGCCAACCGTACGTTCAAAATAAGCAGCAGGGTAAAACGTATCATATAAAATAACCTGAATGTTTTTATGGTACATATGTTGCTCTACTTACCATAAGGAATAAAGGTTACATACTCGGTATATTAACAAATCTGTGTAATATATAAAAGATGAATACAGGCAAATATGATTAGAAATGACGAAACGAAAGATACGTTACTTGAGTGTAATATAAACAAACAAAGCGCTAACTAACGCTGCATAAGAGCCTACGCTATATATGTATGTAACACAACTGCTACTCAAGGTTAATGTTTTGATTGGGTTGTTAAACGACATGCCGGTATTCTATTATTGTGTTGGAATATTCCTTGAACCATTGGTTCTTCTATGGCATAAACAGGCTCATTTGAGGGAAAACGAACCTGCAGTTGATTCACCAGATTCAAACTGTGATCCTTATGATGAAACCGTGAATGATAATTTGTTTGATGAATTGTTTAATTCAAGTGACGATGACTCAAGTCATTTTGAAGGATTTTAAATACATGTTTACTATTAAATACAATTTTTTTTTATTTTATTTAGTGATAAATAGATTTCGTACCATAAATGTTTTTGAACAATACCCCGGTAAATACAAAACTGTCAGAGTGAACGCATCCTTCTCAATTACTGCACTACAAATGGCTACTCAATGTTTACACTTGCTGTGCGATTGGAGTTTCTTCAAGTTACTTTGATTTTTTAAATTTAATTTAAGGTAATGGATGTTCTAATGTATTATTATTGTCGCATTACAGTGTGAAATGTTTTTTAATACTGGTATTTACATACATAGTTTACCTCAACAAGGCTGTCATTGTTATTAGCCAACTGTAAAGCCTGGATTCCTGTACCGATATGCCAAAATAATAAAGATTCACTTTTTGTTACCGTTAGATAAGTCGACCCCCTAATTTTGGCATGATTTTTTGGGGCTAAAGGGTCGACTTATACGCCGAAATATACGGTACATATTATTTCCTTTGGTCAAGAAATGTCAGATGCCAACAGCACAATAGTCCCATCAGTGGGCAGGGCTGACAATCTCATCCTAAAATACCTGCTCTAAATAGGAAAGCATCCACCCATACTGAAGAGAAAAACTACAAAAGTATTGAAAAGGGGAATAAGTAATGCACCACTTGTTAGCAAGCCAAACCATGCCTGACTAGAGCAAAATCAAGCTGGTACTTGATATAAGAAAAAATCTTGAATTGTATCTTGTTTACCAAATGCTTCTCTTTATTCCACAATGGACTTTTAGTTTGCTAGATAGTGCTGCTATGCAAAAGCAGTTCTCATCATGACTTTTGCTCACATCTACTATATTAACACAAGATGTTTAACTCTAATTCACAGCCAAGAGAAATTCAGAGTTGTTTCTCCAAGCGGCTCAAAATTTACCAACGTTATTAATGCTTCAATCATTCCATGAGCATTCAAAACTTACACTTTTAGACAGCCCTTTGGTTTCTTCCTTTTCCTCACGCTCCACCTGACGCAAAATCTCCTGTACATGTCGCGGTTCTGCTGCATCACATTCCACATTATATAAAGTGGTATACCTGAAATAAAATATTAATTCAATGCTAATAACATATAAACATTTTTACAGTGAGACTTAGTATGACCATAAAAACCATAAAATGATACATCAACCTGGTCCTTACAATTAAAAGAAAGAAATCAGATATAAAAGCTAAAGGACATTAACTGGTTACAACTAATTCGGCCAATGATCTTAGGCCTATACCTCTATATTTTCTGTATACTAAGATAAATAAAAATATTTTTCTAATATCTATTTCATTTTACTGTCGTGTCAACAGCCTTCAGTCATAAAGATCCTAGAAACAAAATGCTTAAAAGTGAATTCTTGACAAACTTCAAGGGTTTCAGCAACTAGACATAAAAGCTTTGATACATTAAAAGCATTTTGATGCATCAGTTATAGAAATCTGCAATCCCACAATGGTCCCATGGGTGAAGTACATAATAGATCCTTACATGAAAATGACTTTGGAATAAAAGTTGAAAGTCTTGATACCTCCTTCTTTCATTTTCATGTGAGGATCTCTTATAGATATAGGAAGCATATCAATACCAACCTTCGGTGCCTGTTCGACAACTGTTGCCTATCCCCTTGAATGGAAAGGCCAACTTCCTTCAACATTTGTCGTAACTGCTTCTCGCTGAGAAGTGAATACACTAACTTTGGCAATGGCTTTCGTTTCGGCTGCTGGTCAACGCAAACTCTGTGAGAAAAATTTATTATTGTAACTGGATTATAAAATTTATTCAAATGCACACATTCATTTCACCAATAAGCAACCACAAGAGAAAGATATGAATAGGAAATTAAAAGATGAGGAAAAGGAAACTCATACAGTTAAACTCATGATCATCAGTGTTGCCATTAACACAAGAGAGCCTCTGCAAAATTGCATCTAAAACTGTAATGTAAGAAAATACTTCACTGACAAAACACTGAAATACTTACAGCAAAATAACCAACTGTCAAAGAGTCTTAACAAAGAAATATAGTCAAAAAGAGCTTTTGTAAAATAACAAAAGAACCTACACCTCCTCTTTATCCCCTTCTTCCATACGTTTAAGGCAAGCATCAAGATGCAGATTTATGTTCCGTTCTGGCACCCTCACATTGCAAACAGGACACGCTACCTTTGGTTCCTCAGTAGCAGTGTCACTCCCGGCTCTGAAAGAAACAAAGAAATAAACCTTAATTATGAATGTCATTTAATTTTCCTAAAGGCCATTTCTTTATTATGATATAAGATATCTGTTAAACAAACTCTAAACAGTATACTTGAAACAGATAATAGGACAGGGGCATAGCAAACAAAATATGGTTACCCACTAAGACACTTCCCCTTATTGACCACATCATATCTTATAAGTTAATTAATCAAATCTTGATGAAAACTTACCTTTCACCTATAATAGAGAAAAAACCAAATGACACAGATTGCCGACCACTTTGTGATAACGAAGCTGATGTACTAGGGGGGGACTGTGATGCAGATACTGTGCTTGGAGATCTAACAGATGATTTAGAAATGAAAATGCCATTACTGGATCGACTGCTGCTAGAAGACGAAGATACCAGGGGACGCTTTGAAGAAGAACTCATAAGGCCCCTCTTTGGTGTCTCCGTCAGAAGGGAGGTTTTGGAAGACCTGCAGAGCCAGAAAAATTAACATTATGGTAGATTTTTTTTTATTTATATAGATTTTTTGGCATTATGCCAAGCACTGGGGCAACTAAGGCCATTCGGCGCTGAAATGGAAATTGACAGTAAAAGGTTTGAAAGGTGTTACAGGAGGAAAACCTCACATTTGTACTATGAAACAATTGTTAGGAGAGGGTGGACAGTAAGATGGTAGAAAGGGAATATGAACGGAGGTACAGTTAAAAAAAAATGAAAGCAGTTGCAGCTAGGGGCTGAAGGGATGCTGCAAAGAACCTTAAGTAATGCCTACATTGCACTGAATGAGGTGTACTAACGGCACTAACCAACTACGGGGAACATTATGGTAGAACCTTATGAAATAAAAAAGAATATATGAAGCTAACAACCACATTGGCTTATATGAAACTCCACTGAAACTTAAATAGTTATTTTTTATAAAAAATCATTAGAACTACAGTTTTTCAATAGAGCCACTACAACTGTCAGGACAAAATAATTCTCACTATTTATATCACAAATGAATGAAAATATCCAAAACCGCTATAACATTCCTATCTAGTTCTTTCTAAGATAAGATGACTAAACATTTCACAAGAGTACAGGGAACTAAAATAACTAATCTCAAATCTAACTCTATATACATACTCCCTGCTGGATAACTATCTAGTTGGTAAAAATGAAAAAAAAAGGACAAAACACTGAACTACAAGTGATTATAGGATGAAAGTTAGTGAATTTGGCTTCATTAGTTTTCATTATAAAATCTGATTATAGGATGAAGTTAGTGAATTTGGGTTCATGAGTTTTCATCATAAAATCTCTGTGTGAAACAAAACATAATTCAGTAAAGGGTTAATTTTTCAATATCAGTAATTCCTCAACCCAGACTGATATTGGACAAACATGACTTCTACTACATTTCATTGAAAAAATTATTCACAATCGTACAGTTATATCACCAACATCCACATCAATTAACAAGTGCAATACTTCAACTGCATGAACTCTCATGGACCAATAAAGTTATTCCTACAAACTCATATGTTATTAAGTACAATTACCTGGGTGTACTGAGCAAATCGTCAGATGATGTTGCCTGAGATGGGGTTGCATAATCCTCTCTCTTTAATTTACTTCTGACATCAGGGGACAACAAATTAACATCAGCATTGGCAGAGCCACTGCTGTCGTTACTGTCATCTTCTTTCACAAGATACCCTGATATAGTATTCCCTTTTGCCGATTGACACTGACGAGCTGTCTTGTCCCTGAAAAAAAAAATATATATAGTATATATATAAAACACATCAAACCAACAAAACTATACAATAGCAAATTAAACAATAATTTTCAGTGAATGAGAAAAAATTTGCAACAGTGCAATATGTTAGACTACTCTATATTAGTTATACTACATGAAAAAGTTAAATAATTCAAAAGATAACAGTAGTTGCAATGGTAAAACTGTGGTAGTATAACTTAATCAACTTGATGACCATTATTCCAATTTTGGGAGAATTCCATTTCTTGGTAATCTTTTCTTGTGTAGTAGTTTAATCATATCACCACAACAATATTAGATTCATGGTGATTGCCTGAAGTGCTCACTCCTGAACAGGGGGCAAAACTTGGAGCAGGAAATAGTTAAGTAGTATAATGGTCAGGTTAGAAGGACTAAATACAACACTCCAGGAAGATACAGTAAGTGACTTAGCTGCTGCTTTCAGCTGTTTATCTTTTATACAAGATTTTCTCCACTGCTTTTAGTCACTTGCATAAAACTATTCACATATGCAACCTACATGACCACATAATATGTCAAAGCCTCCATTCACAAAATACAGTCTAGTTCCTGTCATTTAATCGCTTTTAAATTTCCTTTCAATTTATGTTACTTTTTTGGCTGTCATTTTTTTATTAGTGTATTTTTTCCAATAATTTTTTGTTAATAAACTGTTAATCCAAATCTTCCCTTAAAGAGAGAGAGAGATACATATCTTTTTTTTAGCCTATTTAAGAAATAAAATAAAGTGGTTCTCATGATCCACAGGTTTTTAGCAGGGGAAACAAAAACACCAACTCAAGTTTTGAAACTTAACTCTTTGCGTAGTTCTCTGTTAAATATGGCAAAACATTTCTCCACAATGTTCTTCCTTTCCAAGATCCTTAAATGAAATGTAGTAAAGACACTTCTACTTCAATCATCAATGCTGTATCATAGCACTTGAAAGGCCTTCAGTAACATTCTCATAAGCATCACATTTCAGCGAATATACAATTTGAACCAGTTTGCTGAGCATAACATTGCACAAAAACCTGTTTATTAACTAACCATGGATGTCAGAATTTATTGAAGAAAAACATTTATAAATTTCTAAGCGTTAAGAATTTAAAAACAATAGCCATTTTTGTAAATAGGTAGAGGACAAAATACATACAAAACCTCACTTACAACTCGCTTATGTAAAGCGACTTCATTCTACTTTTTCAGAATCAGCCTGAACATGAAATTTTCATTATTAAAATGAAGTTTTATTGTATACTTACCGAACAATTATAGAGCCGTGATTTCCACGAGCGCAGGATACTAAAATTCAAATTTAGCGCTGTCGGCGTCGCCAACACTGGTGGTGATGACGTCATCTCCCTCCACTCGCGGGAGAACCAGGTACAACTGCCCAGGTGAATCCAATTCTTTCTGCCCGTCCGTCCACCTAAGGGGAGGAGGGATGGGTATAATCATAATTGTTCGGTAAGTATACAATAAAACTTCATTTTAATAATGAAAATTTCATTTTTATTGTAGTGTCTTACCGAACAATTATAGAGCTGATTACACATTTATGGGAAGGTGGGATTCAGTGGACCACTAGTATTTTTAAATGGTTACATTTATTGCAATACCAGTAAACACTCAAGGTGTCTGTTGTACCTTACCTTGTAAGAGAGCTACAGCAGACTGTTACTGCCTCTGGTCGGTGCTCTTCTTACTATTGTAGAGGAATTGGAATTTGCCCAAAGTTAGCCTCTACAGGAGTGGAATCCTTCCGTAGTTCAAGCGAGTCAAGGCTGACTGACGGAGGATAGTAACAACAAAGATTGCCTTGCCCTGGGCTAAGACAGAAATTCAATCATAACAAAAACATTTGTCACCAACACCAGATTTAAAAACATATATACCCAACCATTGTAAAATCTGACCTAACAGACTGGTGAGTATCCCAGGTACTCAGTTACCCCCAGCTTCCCTTGACTCGACAACCTATTCAAGGTGAAAAGTTAGCATAGAGGTGACGACCCTGTGCCGTTCTCCCAACACCATGCCAGAAACCGCCACCGGACCTAACGTTTTACAATTCTCGAAAACCGTTTCTATCTCTTTGAGATAATGACTCGCAAAAACCGAATTCGATCTCCAGAACGTGCTCTGAAGAATCGAAGCTAAAGATAAATTCTTTCTGAATGCTAAAGAAGTTGCCACTGCTCTAACCTCGTGAGCTTTAACTCTCAGAACGGAAAGATTGTCGTTCTCAGGACTGCGGAGTGAGCTTCCCTGATAAGCTCTCTAATAAAGAACCTACGATATAGCATTCTTAGAAACGAGGACGAGAGGGATTTTGAACCGAGGTCCAGAGCTTAGAAGATTGTCCTCTGATACTTAGTGGCAAACAGATACTGCTTAATAGCCCTGAACTGGACATAAGAGCCTTCTTCCTCCTCATGTCCAACCAAATCAGATAAGTTCCTTACCACAAAACTCCTCGCCAAGGATTAGAAGGATTCTCATTTTTGGCTAGAAAAGGTCAAAGATACCGAAAATACAGCATTGCCTTGAGAGAAACCGACTCTTTTGTCTATAGCGTGCAATTCGCTGACACGCTTAGCAGAAGCTAGTGCAATAAGAAAGAGTGCCTTCTTAGTCAAGTTCCTGAGTGAAGCCGACTTCAAAGGCTCAAACGGTGGCCCCATGAGGAACTTAAGCACCACATCTAAGTTCCAAGCCACTGTATCTTGCGGAGCTTAGTGGTTTCGAAAGACCTAATGAGGTCCGACAGATCTGAATTGGAGGAAATATCCAAACCTCGATGTCGAAAAACCGAAGAGAGCATGGCTCTATATCCTCTGATCGTCGAAGGAGCCAGTTTCTTAGAGTTCCTAAGAAATAGAAGAAAATCTGCTATTCTGTTAAAGAGGTCGCAGAAGTAGAGACTTTAGCACTTCTACACCACTCTCTGAAGATTATCCACTTCCCTTTGATAGAGTTTGTTAGAAGACTCTCTCCTACAACGAGCGATAGCTTCTGCAGCTCTTCTTGAAAATCCTTTCGCTCTGACAAGATTCCGGACAGTCTGAACCCTGTCAGAGCTAGAGCGGACAAGTTTTGGTGGAACCTCTTGAAGTGAGGTTGTTTGAGAAGCCACTTCTCTGGAGGAAGAAGTCTGGGGAAGTCTACTAACAACTGGAGAAGGTCCGGGAAACCACTCTTTCCTGGGCAAAAACCAAAAGGGAGCGATTAACGTTAGCGTTACATTGCTGTGCGACATGAACTTGTTCAGCACCTCTCTTATTAGACCGAACGGAGGGAATGCATAAGCTTCCAGACCCGACCAATCCAACAGCATTGCGTTCCACCGACCAAGCAGAGGATCTGGGACTGGAGAACAAAAGAGAGGAAGACGGTTGTTCCTCGATGTGCGCGAACAGGTCTATTGACGGTCGTCCCCAAAAGGCGCCAAAGTTTTCTGACAAATCTTGTTGTCCAAAGTCCACTCCAGAGGTAACACTTGCTGTTGACGACTTAACTCGTCCGCCAGGACGTTCATCTTTCCCGGAACAAATCTCTGGACTAGCTGAACCTTCGCTTCGTTTGACCACAGGAGGAGATCCTTGGCTACTTCGTACAGAGAGAAAGACTGAGTCCCCCCCTGTTTCCGCACGTACGAGAGAGCCGTGGAGTTTGTCGGAATGCACTGCCACTACTCGGCCTTCTACTAAGCTCCGAAACTGTCTGAGCCCTAAGAAATTGCTAACAGTTCCTTTACATTTATGTGGAACTTCTTCTCCAAGCTCCTGAAGTCCGTTGATTTCCCAGTAGGGCTCCCCAACCTGTGTCCGATGCGTCGGAAAAGAACTGTAGGTTCGGGAGGATGGGTCGTAAATCTAACCCTTCTTCCAACCTTGCTCGAGAGAGCCACCACCTTAGGTCCTCTTTTATTTGATCTGTGACAGGAAAGGTAATCGAGTCTGGTTGTGTCTTCCTGCACCAAGAGGCTCTCAGGAAAAACTGCAGAGGTCTCATGTGCAGTCTTCCCAACGTCACAAATTTCTCCACTGACGTCAATTTGCCCAGGAGCCTCATCCACTGATTGGCAAAACTTACCTTTTTGTCCAAGAACTCCTGAACTGTCTCCAGACAGCCTTGAACCCTCTTCGGGGACAGAAAAGCCCGAAAAACTTGAGCATTCAGAATCATCCCCAAATAAAGGATGCTCTGAGATGGAACCAACTGGGACTTCTGTTTGTTGACCAGAATTCCTAACTTTCTGGCAAGATCCAGAGTTGTTCCAAGGTCCTTCATGCACCGACTCTCTGATTCCGACCGGAGAAGCCAATCGTCCAGATAGAGGGAGATTCTTACTCCTAATATGTGTAGCCAGCTTCCTATCGGGATAGAACCCTGGTGAAAACTTGAGGAGCGGTCGCTAGTCCGAAGCAAAGCGCCCGAAATTGAAACACCTTGCCTTCGAACATGAACCTCAGGTACTTCCGAGATTCGCGATGTATCGGAATGTGAAAATAAGCGTCTTGCATGTCCAGAGAGACCATCCAATCCCCCTGTCTGATGGACTCCAGAACCGACCGAGTGGTCTCCATATGAAATTTTGTTTTCTGGACATGCAAGTTCAGGGCGCTCACATCCAAAACCGGCCTCCAGCCCCCTGATGACTTGGGAACTACAAAAAGGCGATTGTAAAAGCCTGGAGGAAAATCCCCTTCTATCTGTTCTATCGCTTCTTTGAGAACAAGCGCTTCCACTTCTGCGGCTAGCGCCAGAAATTTGTCTGAGCCCGGAGAGTATGCTGGAGAATGGAATTGGCACAGGTGAGAGCAGGGAGGTGAAACGAGAGGAATACGATAGCCGAACTTGAGTACTTGCACTACCCAGGCTTCTGCTCCTCTGTTTTCCCATTCCTCCCAAACAGAGCCAGCCTGGCTCCCACTGGTGCATAGAAGAACCGAGCTTTCATTTTGGAAGGTTTGTTAACCTTGGCCGAGGCCTTAGACTGAGGTCGCAATTCGATTTCGGCCGAAAGAAGCGCTTGGGTTTTCTCCCTCGAAAAGGCGCTTGGGCCAGAGGAGAAACCGAAGGAACAGTCTCCACAGGAGCTTTAGGTCTCTTAGTAGACTGTGCCAGTAAATCCGAAGTAGATTTCTTATCTAGCGCAGACGAAATTGACAACACTACATCGTCTGGAAAGAGGTTATCTTTCACAAAAGGAGCAAACAAGAGAGCAGACTTCTGTGGGACGTAACCCTTTTAGAAGCAAAGGAGCACCAAAGTTGCCCTTTTCTTAAGGGTACAAAAGGCGATGAGCGAAGCTAACTCATCACATCCATCCCTAATGGATTTGTCCGCACAGGACAGAACACCAATCCAATCCTCCGCTAACTCCTGGGAAAGAGAAGGACAGTCTTCGATCTTGGCCGCTAAAGCGCCAATAGTCCAATCAAGGAAGCTAAAGACTTCCAAAAGTTTAAATTGATTCTTTACAACGTGGTCCAACTCAGGCGCTGTAAAGAAAACTTTCGCTGCGGCGAAAGCAGATCTTCTAGAGAGTCGATTAAACTGGAGAAGTCTCCCTGGGAGGAGGCAGAAACTCCCAGAGAAGGAGCTTCCCCAGTTACATAAAACCTATAATACTTTACGAAGCAACTTAGAGGGAGGGTACGCAAAAAGAGCCTTCCCTAAGTCTCTTTTCATAGACATCCATTTCTCCGTCTCTTTCAACGAATGTCTAACCGCTTTAGATAGAACAAGTTTTGGGAGGAGAGGGTCTGAAGTTTTCCTCCTCATCAAAAAAGTCGAAGTTGGGGAGCGCGGAGCCGCTTTCTCTAAATAATCTGATAAGATACCAGAAGAAATCTAAGGAGACGTGAATAACACGAGAGGTGATGTGAATCCTCCTCCTCTACTTCTTCTTCATTCTCCGATACGCCGAAGAAGTAGACGGAACTACAACCGGATCTGAAGGTTTCGAACCACCCTTGGACTCATTCATCCAGTTGGTTAACATCTCTAACTGCTTGCGCAAAGGCGCCAGAGACGAATCAAAAACAGTTAACGAAGGCTTGGAAGAGCCTAAATGTCAGCAGGAGGCGGAAAAAACTATTTGCGCCTCGCTCGGAGCCGCCGAAATTCGAGGCGAAACAGGCGCATCAGGCGTAACAGACGAAAAGCGCCTAAAGAACACCCTTAGAACTGCTAGCTACAGCGCTAAAACCACAATCTCTACTAGTAGATGGAGCCGAAAAAGGCACAGATTGAGGCGACGAACGAGCCGCTAACGGCCGCGGCGCAAACCCTACTCTCAGGCTCCTTATACCGCTTGACTGGAGGAGGCGAAGAATCGGCGCCTGAACGCCTCTTTAAGGGACGCGAAACGGGCGAATCTCGCAAGAGCGCCGCGCGACCGGAGACGAATCGCTTGAATCATTCGAAAGGCGTCTGACCGCAACACCTTTCCAACGCTTAACCGAGCCCTGTTGAGGCGCAACAGGCTCAACAAGAGAGGCGCCTGTCTGTGGGCAAATCCCGATCGACTCCCTTGGACTTCCGGTATGTTTCTCCCCGGTCCCCGCGGGGGAGCTGGACAGTGACCTTTGTCTAGGAGACTGTCAGGACAGACAGACGCACCCTCAACTACACTCTTACCTGAGGCCGCTTTCTCCAAAAACGTCTTAACTGAATTACCAAGTTGCAAAACCGTATTCGCTAGTACCGAAAATTCTGATCTAACCTCGATTCCAGACTGGCAATGGTGTCGGAAGAAACTACACGGGAAGCCGGAGAAGTGGGATTAGTAGGAGGAATAGGAGGTGTAGTTAAAGGAGACATAACAATTTGAGGAGAAACAGAAGGAACAGATGCATCGCAAGACGAAGCAGAGCTAAGTCTACTTTCCCTAAGCGCTGCTTTTCTAATTCTGTCTTTAGCTAATTTCTCCGAGTATGAACTAAAAAACTTCCATTGAGAATCAGTCCAATCACTACACTCGTTACATGTTCGATCTGCTGAACAAACCTGTCCCCTACACTTAACACATTTAGTGTGAGAATCATATTCTAACTTGGATAATCTAGTTTTACATCCTGAGATGCAAAACCTAACTCCACCGACGGACTAGAATCCGACATGGCAACAGCCTAAATGAAAAAGCAAAAATAACAACAACCCAAAAACCAAAAAAGAGTACTTCCAACCCAATTCCGAAGATCAATTCCACCAGAAAAAAAAGCGAAGCAAAGTCATCCAACCGCACCGACCACCGATGTTCACCGGTACGCCGGCAGGAAAAGAATTGGATTCACCTGGGCAGTTGTACCTGGTTCTCCCGCGAGTGGAGGGAGAGACGTCATCACCACCAGTGTTGGCGACGCCGACGCGCTAAATTTGAATTTAGTATCCTGCCGCTCGTGGAAATCACGGCTCTATAATTGTTCGGTAAGACACTACAATAAAAATATAATTTAATGGTTTGAAATATTTTCAAAACTCAAGAAAAATTACCTCAAAGCAGGAAAAAGAAGTATAATTTCATCTAAAAGCCTGTTATTGCGCAGTTGCTGACCAGTTGTCTCTTGGAAACAGGCAGGGCACTGGGTCTTATAACCCAAATACTGACGTATGCACATGGAACAAACTGGAACAGAGGTGCTTATTACAAATGTATCATGATGTAACAAACTTGAATGTGTTTCAAAGTTAATCCACAAAACTCAGAAATATTTTTTCAATCCTAAAAAACCCCTGAATCTGAAATCCAATTCAGCATGCACACTAAAATGCTTACCAGCAAATTACAAATATCTACAGAAAATGCACACAAAACCCCAGTCTTCACTGTATGTGAAAAGTAACTTATAAAATTAAGTGTTGAAATCGTTTCTCAATTATTCCATTCCCACTGCTCTTCAAGATCCCTTACACATAAAAAAAATAAAAATAAAAGTAATAAAGATGTAGACAAGATTAATTTACTGTACTCTAACATTTAACATTCTTTCAAGCAACCTCACATATTATCTTCCTGCATTTGAATGTAGAGTACACCGCAGAAGGCAGTGGCATTACAGTGCTAGTCTACCAAGTTACCTACTCGATCAGAATTTTCTTGTGACAGCCGAAATCCCAACTACCAGCAATAACTACGGTCTATATTAAACTAGGTTTTTAAATCATGAACTGCACAGCACCTGCACAGACAAAATTATACGACTATACTTACAATTATGAGAGCATACGGTCACCATGGATGTGGACATGAATTCATAACAGATGCCACACCTTAGTAACTCATCCAAACGCTGAAAATTACATCAAATTTAAATACAGTCGTCAAGAAATCTTTCAGTGATATTATAAAATTAAAATGCTTAAAATAGTGAACAGGCTGAAAAGGCATGGATTTCCCAAAGTACTTCCATCAAATTTCAACAAAACCAACTACTTTTGCTCTTCAAGAAAGCAACTAAAATGGCCATAAGTTGCTTATCAAATAACAGTGCAGTTATCTTTATTAAAATTACTTCTATATTTAACACACGACAGCATACATGCTGCTTAACATCTTACCTAGTAGTAATCCAGGTGGTTTTACAACTAAAATATCAAGAATGATTCACCTTGAAAATCAATTTCCAAGCAAAATGCTGTAGTCTGGATGGAACCAAACTAAATTCTTTTATTACTTTCAGTAGCAATTCCAGTATCATTCAGAATCTATGGTGTCATAAATTTTATTGAAAAAATATGCACTCTTCATTTACAATCAGTAAGTACATACAATGTTTTCTTAACTAGCATACATGATAAAATAATTTATCAATATATCAATAGTAGAATCATTATGAAAAATCTGCTAAATTTAAGAAAAGTACTTTGAGAGTAAATTTTACATCAAACACCTAAATAAATTACAAAAAAATTTGGAACTACAGTAGTACTTAAAATACCCATACCTTCAGCTCTGGGATGCTGGCTGGCCAAGGCAAGGATGTTTCCACAGCCATAGCTGAAACAACAACAAATTTACAATCAATTGGATATACTACAGACTCCATCCTACTTATGAACATTCAACTTACAAATATTCAGAGATAGTACAGACAAACGGGGTTGCAAATTAAAATTGCGTCTAGAGCGCTCCCCTTTGCCAGCCCTAACTTCCAATTTCGTTTTGCGAGCCTATTCTGTACCTATAGTACTGTATGTACAATGTATTGCGTTTTAGGATGAAAGAATGCACAGTACTGTACTGATCTGATATCATACTGTACTTTCATACCTATATGTGTGAAGAATACAGTCACCGACATACAAACGGCAGTCTGGAACATAACTATTTTGTAAGTACACAACCCTATTTACAGTAGGGTAACTCACCGCTGTGCGACCATTGATCTGTCAAAAGGCCACTTTTTTCACTTGATAATTAATTGGTGAAACCACAATACAATTCAATATTTAGCATACCATTCATAAGACTGAAGTTTCGTCAACAAAATGAGATACATGAAACTGCCATACTAAGTGAAATAAGCATGTGAAGTCTTCATAAAATATGTGTTCAAGGCAGTTTTTTAAATCCAATGTGGCGTGGTATGGTTGTGAGTGCAATTCAGTTCTACAGTCACGGCCATGTCGTTCCCACCCTTCCCAGCACTCATTTGAACAATATTTACATATTGTATATGTAATGTTTATTGATGGGGGAAACACAGCAGTGGATCCATCGTTATCGCGTGGATCAGCCTTATTCACTTGATATTTAATAGGTGAAACAAGAATACAATTACATCTTTAAGCATACCATTCAAAAGATTGAAGTTCCATCAACATAATGTGATATATGAAAGTCCCATACGAACTAAAATAGGCATGTGACGCTCTTCGTAAAATATGTTTTCAAGGCAGTTTTTAAACCCAATACTTACTGAGGTGCCGTTCGTAACCGCAAAGGATCCAACATCTTCCCAGCCTTCTCAGCACTCTTTTGAACGATGTTAGCGTATATATGTAACGTTTATTGATCTTACTCAAGATTGCAGTTGTAATCAGCACAATAAAAAAACATTTTGTTGCCTATATTAGTGAAAGTATGAAACTTCTTATTCCCAGGGTCATGGTTTGAACTGAAATTCATTCTTACCTTATAATCGGTGGTTTTATCCTTACTGTCATCACAACCGAAATTCCACAGTGCTTATTTGATTGTAATTATACATGTTTTGGTCTTAATTCACTCCAAATTGCACTTGAACTACGTTGCGGTTCCTGGTTCCTAAGTACTCACTCAACAAACACAGTTGCGGGCAGCACACAATTTATGAGGTGCAAAGCTTTATTCCCTTAATTGTTTACTTTACTCATTATTTAGTTCAACTTTACTTTGTTATTTAAAAATTTTAATTTAATTCATGTATATTACAAGTACCATCCTACTTACAACCAAGTTTGGTTCCAACCCACTGGTTGTAAGTCAGAATAGATGTAAGTCGAACCTTAGAAAGTGGCCAACATACTGGGTAGGGTATACTATCAAACCTTTGCTATATAAAAGTGCCTACTTAGTACTGTAATGTAATGTACAATCATTATTTCAATCTTTTTACCATAATGTACTTCTACTAATACATTTTAATCATTTATGTAATAGTATATATTACGTACAATCAGGCATTGAGTTACAATGGGGTTAGGTTCTTGCATGCATGTCAGAAGTCGATTTTTACGTAAACTGGTTTGCAATTCAGTCTACAGTACAGTTAATACCAAATGATGCTGCAGATAGGGCAGGGTAACTCAAACTGATGCTGCCTGAGTGATGAGAGTTCTCATGAGATGGCGCAGTGCCAAGTAACTCAATGGTCAACTGTCTGAAGTAAGGTTGTAAGTACGAGTGGTCGTATGTCGAGCAGGTTGTAAGTCGGATGGTAGTTGTATGCCTTTTTTGCAACCAAATTACCCCGAAAAATTACAGATATTTCTAAAGTAGATACAATCCAATGTTTCTAACGTTTTCGCACATCTGGCTACCGAAAACCATAGAGGAACGACTACGAATAAGTGGATTATATATATATTTTTTTGCGTTTTTGTTTTTGCTAGCACTTTTCATTGATTTCAGTCTATATTAGTATTTTGAATTTCTTTAATAACCATATGCCAGAAATAAATGTAACCTTTAATGTTTGCACGCTAAGAATGGCAAAATCATCGTTGCTACATTAGTGGAGGCTTCACACATACGCCGATTCATTATTATAAACTGTTTCCATGAATTCTAGTTGTCATAGTAATGCAATAATGATAAAATTGTTTTAATATTTATGTATATATACTGCCAATACATAGCCTAATTTCACCAATTTCAACGTTTTGTGTGTAGTCTTATACCCAGTTTGGAGGGTCAACACATACCGAATGGCAACAGAGAGAGAGAGAGAGGAAGGCGAAGGAACAAAGAAGGAAAGGGGTGGCGGTGGAGGGGGTGGGGAGAGGGTAGGTGGAGCTTTTTACGCGTGTTCGTATCCATTTCTGCATAATGGAGTTTTTGTCTCTTGCAGAACAGTTTACAAGTTATTCATGCAGATTATCAGCTCTTCATGTAATTGTTATAATCGTAATGTGCATATATATCTTTATTATTTACTTTTTGGATATATGAAGATGTTTTGTGCCGGATTATCGCCGTAGTGTGACGCAATCATTTTCGGTCCCTGGGCCTCTGTTTTCACACCATAAGAAATTATGGGGCCGAATTTGCAATGACCAGAAAGTCGTTAAAAGAGGAAAGTTAGCATTGAGGGGCATATGTTTTGATTGAGAAAAATACAAATTTATTCAATAGCTAGCTTGTAAAAAAATACTTGATTACAAAAAACTTGATTGACAACTAAGCAGCATACCTACTATGGGTTTCAGAGACAGTGCAAGCACGTTTTTGGGCAATACCTATTTCTGTAACGAACACTCGTATCCAAGATTTTGCTATAGTGCATTACACCCAGTGCCGTAATTTATAAGGGTATCGTGAATCACTAATCGTAAAGAATAACGACACTTGTCCTTGTACCAAGAGACAAAAACTCCATTATGCAGAAATGGATACGAACACGCATATAAAGCTCCACCTACCCTCTCCCCCCCTCCACCGCCACCCCTTTCCTTCTTCGTTCCTTCGCCTTCCTTCTCTCTCTCTCTCTCTCTCTCTCTCTCTCTCTGTTGCCATTCGGTATGTGTTGACCCTCCAAACTGGGTATAAGACTACACACAAAACGTTGAAATTGGTGAAATTAGGCTATGTATTGGAAGTATATATACATAAATATTAAAGCAATTTTATCATTATTGCATTACTATGACAACTAGAATTCATGAAAGTTTATAATAATGAAACGGCATATGTGTGAAGCCTCCACTAATGTGGCAACGATGATTTTGTCATTCTTAGCATGCAAACATTAAAGCATGCAAACATTAAAGGTTACATTTATTTCTGGCATACGGTTATTAAAGAAATTCAAAATACTAATATAGACTGAAATCAATGAAAAGTGCTAGCAAAAACAAAAAAGCAAAAAAAAAAAAAAAAATATGTATATAATTCCGTAGTCGTTCCTCTATGGTTTTCGGCAGCCAGATGTACGAAAACATTAGAAACATTTGATTGTATCTACTTTAGAAATATCTGTAATTTTTCGGGGTAATTTGGTTGCAAAAAAGGGATAATATACATGAATTAAATTAAAATTTTTAAAAAACAAAGTAAATTTGAATTAAATAACGAGTAAAGTAAACA
Organism: Macrobrachium nipponense; assembly: GCF_015104395.2. NCBI lineage: Eukaryota > Metazoa > Arthropoda > Malacostraca > Decapoda > Palaemonidae > Macrobrachium > Macrobrachium nipponense. The sequence goes on from NC_087220.1 coordinate 49,573,563, forward strand.
ATTTAGGGAATATAACTTTGCAGTTTCGTCGTCTGCTGTTCGTAACTGTGTTTGTGGCGCGCGCGCTTAGGAACCAGGAACAGCAACTGGTTTAAAGTGCAATGTGGAGTGAACTGAGACCAAAATGTGTATATTAACAATCAAATAAGCACTGTGGAGTTTCAGTTGTGATGGCAGTAGGATAAAAAACCACAATACAAGGTAAGAATGAATTCAGTTCAAACCATGATCCCGGAATAACCCAAAAAGTTTCATACTTTCAGTAATATAGGCAACAAAATGTTGTTTTATTGTGCTGATTACAACTGCAATCTTGAGTAAGATCAATAAATGTTACATACATACGCTAACATTGTTCAAATGATTGCTGGGAAGACTGGGAAAGATGATTTTCGTCATTGATCAAAACCTGTACATCCCACGGTAGCCGCCATATTGGATTTCAAAACTGCCTTGAAAACAAAAAATATTTTACGAAGAGCGTTACATGCTTATTTTAGTTCGTATGGGGGCTTTCATATATCACATTATGTTGACGAAACTTCAATCTTTTGAATTGTATGCTTGGAGTTGTAAATTGTATTCTTGTTTCACCATTTAAATATCGAGTGAATAAGACCTGAAACCGTGATAAGGGTTGGTAGTCGCTGGTTTTTCCCCCTAGGTACGAAAGTCAAGATTTCGTGACGTCATAATACAGGACTTAAAAGAACGTTCTAATTCCAAAAAATAATTACCTAAATTTGAGTCAGAATCGAGTTACTTTTTCAATAACGAGTGTTTCAAATTAATCATCATAAATATGTTATTGTTATGATACAATAAGTTTGTTCATACTTACCTGGCAGATTATATATAGCTGTATACTCCGACGTCCGACAGAATTTCAAAACTCCCGGCACACGCAGTGGGCGGCCAGTGGTTAGTAACCCATTCCCGCCGCTGGGAGGCGGATATCAGGAATCATTCCCATTTTTATTTTCTATTCAGATTTTTCATACCACTGTCCCCTGAGGGAGGTGGGTGGGTACTAATTATATATATCTGCCAGGTAAGTATGAACAAACTTTATTGTATCATAACAATAACATTTTGTTCATGAAAACTTACCTGTCAGATATATATATAGCTGAATCCCACCATTTGGAGGTGGGAAGGGACAGAATAGAAGGATTTAGGAAACACCTCAAGTGCAGATTGATTGACATCTTGATTCCTTACCTGTTAGCATAGCTGACTTCTTGATTACTGTCACCGAAGTCTGCTTTTGCTTTACTAGAGTTGCCAACAAGGTAGTGACCTGTGTAGTTGGTGCGCTCTAGATGATCTGTCAACGGGGGCGTGACCACAATGTGACTAGACCATATTGACCATACTGTGAGGGCAACGAAGCTAAAACCACCACCTGACCTAACCTATCGAAGTTAGTCCCATAACTTCTAGGCTAACGAAAGGAAAGCGCCTCAAGCGACCACCCTTCAAAGTTAAAAGCACACCTATCCCTTTTTCTATAGGATAGGATTCGTGCTGCTTCCTGCCTCCAATAATATTTCTACGGATATGTATGGTCCTAGCGACTCGCAGATCTCATATGTCGTCTTCACATCCCGTCGGGGAGTGTGAAGCGAACACAGAGTTGCTTCGCTCAAACGTGGCACTCAGGATATTACTGAGTGTCATGCTCTGTTGAAATGCTTCCGAGGCCGCGCCCTCACCTCGTGAGCATTACTTTAAAAGGTTTCAAATCTTTGTTCAAACATGACGAATGAGCCTCTTAGAAAGACTCCTTAAAAATAACGCCAGGGCGTTCTTCGACATGGGCAAGTCTGGTCTTTTTACGGAACACCGCAGATGTCCGAATGACCTTGACTTCTTTAGTTTTATCAAGATAAAAACTTGAGAGCCCCGACAGGGCACAGGACTCTCTGTGGCTCTTGCCCAATAATTTGTGCCATCCCCTTGATCTCCAGGCCTCTGGGCCAAGGGTTAGACGGGTTTTCGTTCTTAGCAAGAACGGAAGGCTTAGAGGACACCGATTATGTCCTCTAAAGAAAACCTCTGATGATGGCTAAAACCTCACTAACCCTCATTTCCGTAGCTAGAGTGGTTAGAAAATTAGCCTTTCTGGTCACGTGTATTAAGTTTACAGAAAAGGAGGGAGGGTTCGAAATGCTTTTGACATCAAGAACTTCAGACTACGTCTAAGTATCCATCAAGATTTCCGCAGACCTCAAAGATCGTGAAGGGCTTTGTTGTTTGACAGATCGAATCTCTGAGCCTAGAGGCCTGTCAACAACATATTTCCGTATTCTACAATCGTTGGGACTGTTAGCTTATCCCATACTTCAGACGGAATGGGAAGGCGGTAAAGTCATTCACAGAGGTCAGAGGTAGAGGAACAGTCATTCTTCCTGCCCTATGTCCAGAAACGGCCACTCCGATTGGTACACTGCAAAATATGCAGCACTGCTTGCTTTGGCAATGAGACTTGCAATAATCTTGAAGATCCTCTCGCTTCTTGACAGTCTGAACGCATCAGACTCAGATCGGAGAGATTTTAGGTACCTCTCGAAGTGAGGCTGTTAGAGTAGACCGATTCTCTCGGGAAGGGTCCTTGGAAAGTGCTCTCTGAAGGACGTGACCTCTGTGAATCCAGCCTCTCGAAGGCCAACATGGGGCGATCAGCGTCTTTCTCACTCCCTCTGACGCCAGCGATTATCTTATTACATTTCCTAAGCTTTGAATAGGGGAAAAGGGCTAACCAACTATCCCCATTCCATACTATAGGATGGCGTCTATTGCTACCGCTCTCGGATCGAGAATAAGGGCGCAACGTAGAGGAAGCTTCTTCGTCTTCAATATTGCAAAATCTACGAAAGGACGTCCCCAAAGTCTCCACAACTCTCGACATACTTCTAAGCGAGGATTACTCAAAAGTCAAACGTCAGTAGTTGCTGCCGTCGATCGAGAAGATCCGCACGGACGTGCGAATCGTGTAACGAACCTCTTAAGGATCGTTACGTTCCGTGCCTATGCGATAAACCATATCTCTTTTCTTGGGATATGAGAGAGCTGCGGAATTATCTGAGATGATTTGGACCACTCGACCAAAAACCTCACTCTTCGAGGAACTGGAGAGCCAACCAAATTGCTTCCAGTTCTTTTAGATTATGTGCCAGGACCTCTGTCCGGATGCCTGGCTCCCTCTCATTATCACCTGAGTGATCCTTAAACCCCATTGAGAGACGTTTTAGAATTATCTCTAGATCTTTGATGTTATTTCAGTTCTCCTGTAGGAAAAAACTGTAGAGGTCTGAATTGCAGTCTATTCAGGAAACAAGCTTCTCCAGCGAGGAAATGGTCCCCAGCAGACTCATCCATTCCCTCACTAAGCATGCTTCCTTCCCAAAACCCTAATAAGGCTGCGCTTTGCATAAGCAGGAGAGCATTATTATAGTGCTATGCTGCGGTAGACTCGTACAGAATTCTGTTTACAGTGCGGTAAGCAGCGCCGAACATGTCTAAGAGATATCTCTGTTGAAAATTTCTTAGTAAAAGGAAGTCGTTTATTCATGATTACCAGAAATCCCTCAACCCGAGGCGAAAGTCATGATTGTAGGGCAGAGATACGGTTCGTAAATCAATCCCGCGGGAGAGAGAGAGCGTAACCGACTGAGCAGTACAAGGAGCTTACCTAACACTGAGTTGGTGACAGTGTGAGACACTGTGACAGTTACAGGCAGCAGCTTATGTTCACCTTCTCGCAGTCTTATGCCCGAGTTGCAGCTATTCTATTCATCTAAGGAATAGATTTTCCATTATTTGAACAGTAAACTCTCAAGTTTGGCATAATCGAAGCGAAACCAGAATTCGCTAATACAGAAGCTGGATTTTGTTTTGGTTGTCGTAACATTAACGCTTAATTAACCAAATGTTAAATCGGAAACTCCTGGAAAGTTGCCGGGAGTACCGATTAAATTATACTGCGTCATCCACAATGACAGCAACCTCTCGTTTCGGCACTATTCTGCCTGAGTTACCAGCTACTCTCTTCTACGAAGGAATAGGTTCGTTACTATTATCGATCATAAGAAAATTCTCAAGCAGGGCATATTTAAGCGAAACATAATTCGCTACATGCAGAAGCTGAGTTGGTGTTGTTGTAACAATACCTTCAAGCATTGTCCTTACACCGGAAAACTCCTGGAAGTTTGCAGAAGGGAGGACCGATTAAATACACTTAAAATAACAGTCCTTTCGGTTGCCATCTGTAGAGGTAAACCACGATATGCGTATATGACTTGAACTTACATTAGTAATATGAGCGAAGATAAAATACCTAAGTATTGCAGTCACTTGAACATCTAATTCTCTACTACATTCTTTCCTCGACGAGGAAGAGAGAGAATGGAAATCGACTGTCTTCATTCTCTTTGCCAAGAAAAGGAATAATATTATTCAAATGGAAATCCTCAAGTGAGAACCGAAGATCGAAAAGAAAGTTCAAGCTTCTTATGATATTTGACATAAGACTCATGGACGTAGTCTATAAGTCTTTTTCCTGGATGAGCCTCTGACTAATGAATGAGAGCTCTTTCGAAATTTTGTTACTTATCCGCTTATGCGATAAAATGTTATTAAGAACTTGTCAATGAGAACTAACCCAATTGCATGACGAAAGTAATCCAGGAATTCGAGCATATAGCCTTCCCGATTCCCGCAGAAATCGAGGAAGGGGCAGGATTCCTGATTAGAGACTGGGCTTACGACAGGAATGACCTTAATGTCCCCTTCGGCAGCGCAATCCCGAAAGCAGACGAGGCGTTTTATGACACCGAAATCTGCTTACAGTTTTCCTGGAATTCATCAAGTGATGGATTCTCTTGAACGCTCCCTTCGTAGAAAGAGAAGTAGACATCTTGACGAGACCAAACTCCTCCTCTACTTCGACGACGCTCTCTTGAAGAGCGTTCTTGCAGGGAATCCTGCTGAATCTTGATGCGTAGGACGCCTATCGTTCTGAAGAACGTCCTGGCGTGCTCTACCGAGCGTCATGACGTGTAGGATGCCGAGCGTCTTCAAAAGCGTCCTCGCTAGCGTTCCTTGGCGAGTCGTCCTGCGTGTGAGTTCTAGCGTCCTGGAGGTGAGAAGTACCAGATGTGTAGTACACTCGAGCTGTCTTCTTCCAAAAAGCTTATCAATGTTTATGACGTCGTTAGAGTCTTCTGAAACGGCCACCCGAGAAAAGCGTCCTGGAGAGCCGCACACTGCTCCTGAAGTGTGAGAGCACTATAGGAAGACGTAAGGCTATCGTCTCCAAGAGCGGCCTTAAAGACTTTCGTTACCTTCTAACAAAGATGGTGGCCGCCTGTGCAACATTTTGCGTCTTAGTAATGCAAATGAACATATCCAGACACGCGCTCAAAAAAGGAACGCCGAGCGTTCCGAAAGGCATCGTCGCGAGGTGCTTGCCGAACGTCCTGATTGCATTCTTTGAGCGTCTTGAAGAGCGTCCGGAATAGAAGAGTGACGAACATCAAGGGAAGCGGTATAGTGAATGACGTGCGTCAACACGAGTAACTTGAGAGGCTTCCTGGCGAGGGAGAGCCGCTCATGCAAACGCGAGCGTCCTAAGCATAAGTACGGTGATCGTCATCAGGACGAGTCTTCAGGACTTCGCCACTCTTGACAAAAACGACGGCCGGCTGTGCGACATCTTGCGTCTTTGTCACGGTCATCGACATGCAGAAGGGCATTTAAAAGGACGCCTGTGTGTTCTGGGTATGAGGAATTCTTTGCCCTTCTCCTGTCGAAAACTAGGATAGTCTGTCCAGTGTCATCTCTGTCCGCTGACAGAGCGTCCCTTAGGGACGAGTAAGATGCGTCTTGGCGAGCTATTTGACTATGCAAATCAGCTTGCCGGACGTCAATCTTATGAGCTTGAACAATATCCCGTTTCGTAGTAAAGCGAACGCACATAACGTATACATAACGCCATGAGAGGGGAGGAGGACACCTTAGCCGATGACAAATAAGACCTCCTTGGAGCGTCCACCAAATTGGCGAATCTCCTTGAGAAGAAGACGGTGCTTTCAATCCTGCTTATTCGTTCTCCTGTTTCGTACCAGATCCCAGCTCTCCCTTTCAGTCTAGATGGAGGAAGTGCAAACGAAGTCGTTCCTCTCGATAGAGCGTTGAATGTCTCGAAAGGCGTCTTGTGAGGGTCCTGCCTTAAGGACATTTTTAATCTCTTGACCAAGACGACAGCCGCCTGTGCGACATTTTGCGTCTTTGTCACGCTTATCGATATTAAGTCAAGCCGAAGGGACGCCAGATCGATGTGGGTTCCCCGTAACCCTCCTTCGGCTTTCGACATGCCCTCTCCCTATCCTGGGAGTCCGACAGAGGTCCAGGCCTAGAGGCGTTATGGGGCGGATCTGACGTTCCCTCCTGACGAGAGAGAGGACGTGAAGCGTCCTCTTCTCTAAAGCTTCTTAGAGGGCGCGAGTCCTTCCGAGAGCTCCAACCTTGCGGGGAGGACGCCTCGGAGGACGAGAAGCAATCTTTCATGATTCGTGCACGTGCACGATCTTTGGCAGCCTTATCCTGCCGAAGGGACGCCAGATCGGTGGGGGGGTTCCCGTAACCCTCCTTCGGTTTTCAACTTGCCCCCTCCCTGGTCCTGGAGTCCGACAGAGGTTTAGACCTAGAGGCGTTATAGGACCGATCTGACGCCCCCTCCACCAACACTAGGGGCAAAATCAACATCACTACACTCACAACACTGATTGGAGAGCGAGCACTTTTTCAAGCTTACTTGATGTAATCCACAATAATAGAAAGGGCATTACTTCTCACAGAACTTCCTCTAGGCCCGTAAGCCCAATACCACAGGGTTAGGCAAAATAAAGTCTACTGGAGGTTAGTAAGGTTCATTATCCTAACTTCCGTTACTGTGGGGGGGGGGAGGGAAGACCTCCTGATTCTATCACGCTCTAATTTGCGTACATACGAATCATACGTCTCTTTCGGAATCAGTCAAACATACACTAATTACATTGATCTCTCAACAAAGAAAACATGTAAACGCATGTATACTAAAACGAGTGTCTACCAAGAGGTTTCGGTAGCCTCCCCTTACCCGTTGCAGAAACAAAATCTGAAACTAGGCTACCTAGATTCAGACATCATATGCAATGAAAAAATTTAATTAATTTATGATAGCGTATGCCTAGCCACAAATCCAAGTCAATCATTCAAAAAAATAAGTAGGATACTTAAGCGGCTAATGAAGTTTCAAAATCCTAGGCGGAGGTAGTGGAAAAACATGTTATTGTTATGATACAACAAAAGTTTGGTTTTCATAATTAACCTGGGCAGCTATATTATATAGCTTGTATTCTCCGAAGTCCGACAGAATTCAAAACTCCCGGCACACGCAGTGGGCGGCCAGGTGGTTAGTACCCATTCCCGCCGCCGTGGGAGGCGGATATGGAATCATTCCCATTTTCTATCAGAATCATTCCCATTTTTCTATTCAGATTTTTACCACTGTCCCCTGAGGGGAGGTGGGTGGGTACTTTAATTATATATATCTGCCAGGTAAGTATGAACAAACTTTATTGTATCATAACAATAACATTTTGTTCATGAAACTTACCTGTCAGATATATATAGCTGAATCCCACCATTGGAGGTGGGAAGGGACAGAATAGAAGGATTAGGAAACACCTCAAGTGCAGATGATTGACATCTTGATTCCTTACCTGTTAGCATAGCTGACTTCTTGATTACTGTCACCGAAGTCTGCTTTTGCTTTACTAGAGTTTGCCAACAAGGTAGTGACCTGTGTAGTTGGTGCGCTCTAGATGATCTGTCAACGGGAGCGTGACCACAATGTGACTAGGACCATATTGACCATACTGTGAGGGCAACGAAGCTAAAACCACCCCTGACCTAACCTATCGAAGTTAGTCCCATAAACTTCTAGGTCTAACGAAAGGGGGAAAGCGCCTCAAGCGACCAACCCTTCAAAGTTAAAAGCACACCTATCCCTTTTCTATAGGATAGGATTCGTGCGCTTCCTGCCTCCAATAATATTTCTACGGATATGTATGGTCCTAGCGACTCGCAGATCTCATATGTCGTCTTCACATCCCGTCGGGAGTGTGAAGCGAACACAGAGTTGCCTCGCTCAAACGTGGCACTCAGGATATTACTGAGTGTCTGCTCTGTTGAATGCTTCCGAGGCCGCCGCCTCACCTCGTGAGCATTTACTTTAAAAGGTTTCAAATCTTTGTTCAAACATGACGAATGAGCCTCTTAGAAAGAATCCTTAAAAATAACGCCAGGGCGTTCTTTCGACATGGGCAAGTCTGGTCTTTTACGGAACACGCAGATTGTCCGAATGACCTTGACTTTCTTTAGTTTTATCAAGATAAAACTTGAGCCCCGACAGGGCACAGGACTCTCTGTGGCTCTTGCCCAATAAATTTTGTGCCATCCCTTGATCTCCAGGCCTCTGGGTCAAGGGTTAGACGGGTTTTCGTTCTTAGCAAGAACGGAAGGCTTAGAGGAAACCGAATTATGTCCTCTAAAGCCAAAACCTCTGATGATGGCTAAAACCTCACTAACCCTCATTGCCGTAGCTAGAGTGGTTAGAAAATTAGCCTTTCTGGTCACGTGTATTAAGTTTACAGAAAGGGAGGTTCGAAATGCTTTGACATCAAGAACTTCAGACTACGTCTAAGTTCCATCAAGATTTCCGCAGACCTCAAAGATCGTGAAGGGCTTTGTTGTTTGACAGATCCGAATCTCTTGAGCCTAGAGGCCGTCAACAAAACATATTTCCGTATTCTACAATCGTTGGGACTGTTAGCTTATCCCATAATTCAGACGGAAAGGGAAGACGGTAAAGTAATTAACAGAGGTGGAGGTGTAGGAGCAGTCATTCTTCCTGCACTATCTCCAGAATCGGCCCACTCCGATTGGTACACTGCAAAATATGCAGCACTGCTTTGCTTTGGCAATGAGACTTGTAATTAATCTTGAAAAATCCTCTCGCTTCTCGACAGTCTGAACGCATCCAGACTCAGAGCGGAGAGGTTTTAGGTACCTCTCGAAGTGAGGCTGTTAGAGTAGACCGATTCTCTCGGGAAGGGTCCTTGGGGAAAATGCCTCTGAAGGACGTGACCTCTGCGAATCCAGCCTCTCGAAGGCCAACATGGGCGATCACGTCTTTCTCGCTCCTCTGACGCCAGCGATTATCTTATCAGATTTCCTAAGCTTTTGAATAGGGGAAAAAGAGACTAACCAACTATCCCCATTCCATACTATATGATTGCGTCTATTGCTACCGCTCTCGAATCGAGAATAAGGGAGCAACGTAGAGGAAGCTTCTTCGTCTTCAATATTGCGAAAGAAATCTACGAAAGGACGTCTCCAACGTCTCCACAACTCTCGACATACTTCTAAGCGAGGATTACTCAGACGTCAGTAGTTGCTGCCGCCGATCGAGAAGATCCGCACGGACGTGCAATAGTGTAACGAACCTCTTGAGGATCGTTACGTTCCGTGCCTATGTCGATAACCATCTCTCTCTTCTTGGGATATGAGAGAGCTGCGAAATTATCTGAGATGATTTGGACCAATCGACCAAAAACTCACTCTTCGAGGAACTGGAGAGCCAACCAATTGCTTCCAATTAATTCTCTTAGATTATGTGCCAGACCTCTGTACCTCTGTCCGGATGCCTGGCACCCTCTCGGTATCACCTGAGGTGATCGTCAACCCATTGAGAGATGTTTAGAATTATTTCTAGATCTTTGATGTTATTTCAGTCCTCCTGCATGGAAAAACTGTAGAGGTCTGAATTGCAGTCTATTCAGGAAACAAGCTTCTCCAGCGAGGAAATGGTCCCCAGCAGACTCATCCATTCCCTCACTAAGCATGCTTCCTTCCCTAATAAGGCTGCGCTTTGCATAAGCAGGAGAGCATTATTATAGTGCTATGCCGCGGTAAACTCGTACAGAATTCTGTTACAGTGCGGTAAGCAGCGCTGAACAGGTCTAAGAGATATCTCTGTTGAAAATTTCTTAGCAATAGGAATCGTGTTTATTCATGATTACTAGAAATCCCCTCAACCCGAGGCGAAAGTCATGATTGTAGGGTAGAGATATGGTTCGTCAATCAATCCCGCGGGAGAGAGAGACGTAACCGACTGAGCTTAACAGCGACTACCTGATACTGAGTTGGTGACACTGTGACAGTCACAGGCAGCAGGCAGCAGCTTATGTTCACCTTCTCGCAGTCTTATGCCGAGTTTGCCAGCTATTCTATTCCATCTAAGGATAGATTTTTACATTATTTGAACGGAAAACTCTCAAGTTGGCATATTTAAGCGAAACAAAATTCGCTAAATACAGAAGCTGATTTTGTGTTGTCGTAACATTACGCTTAATTAACCAAATGTTAAATCGGAAACTCCTGGAAAGTTGCCTGGAGTACCGATTAAATATACTGCGTCATCCACAATGACAGCAACCTCTCGTCTCGCACTATTCTGCCTGAGTTACCCGCTACTCTCTTCTACGAAGGAATAGGTTTGTTACTATTATCGATAAGGAAATTCTCAAGCAGGCATATTTAAGCGAAACATAATTCGCTAGATGCCGACGCTGAGTTTATGTTGTTGTAACAATACCTTTAGCGTTGTCTTACCAGCGAAACTCCTGGAAGTTTGAAGGAAGGACCGATTAAATACATTTACAATAACCGTCTTTTCGGTTGCCATCTGTAGAGGTAACCATGATATGCGTATATGACTTGAACCCTACATTAGTAATATGACGCAAAGATAAAATACGTAAGTATTGTAGTTCACTTGAACATAAAATTCTCTACTACATTCTTTCCTCGACGAGGAAGAGAGGAGAATGGAAATTGACTGTCTTCGTTCTCTTTGCCAAGAGAACGAATTAACATTATTCGAATGGAGATCAAGTGAGAACCGAGGATCGAAAAGGACAGTTCAAGCTTCTTATGATATTGGACATAAGACTTCATGGACGTAGTCTACAAGTCTTTTTCCTGGATGAGCCTCCGACTAATGAATGAGAGCTCTCTCGAATTTTGTTAATGAGAGCTTATCCGCTTAAGCGATAAAATGTTATGAAGATCTTTGTCAATGAGAACTAACCATTTACATGACGAAAGTAATCCAGGAATTCGAGCATAGTTTTTCCCGATTACCCGCAGAAATCGAGGAAGGGGGGGGCAAGATTCCTAATCAGAGACTGGGCTTACGACAGGTAGGACCTTAATGTTCCCCCTTTGCAGCGCCGTCCCGAAAGTAGACGAGGCGTTTTATTACACCGAAATCTGCTTACAGTTTTTCTGGAATTCATCAAGTCATGGATTCTATTGAACGCTCCCTTCGTAGAAAGCAAAGTAGACATCTGGAAGAACGTCCTGGTAAGTGCTCATGCTGAGCGACATGACGTGTAGGATGCCGAACGTCTTCAAAAGCGTCCTCGCTAGCGTCCTGGCGAGCGTCCAGATGTGTAAGACATCGAGCGTCTTCCCAAAAACCTTATCAATGTTTATGACGTCGAGCGTCTTCCAGAGCGTCCTGATGAGCGTCTCTTCGTGTAGGACGTCGAGCATCGGCAAAAGCTTCCTCACGTCTCAATGCGTAGGACGTTGAGCATCTTCAAGAGACGTCCTCGCGAGAGTCTTACCGAGCGTATTGGTGCCTAGAACACCAAGGGCATCTCAGAGAGGATCTTGTCGAGCGCCCTGATGCATGAAAGGCCATAAGACTTGACCATACCGTAGACTTAAAAGTGAATTCTCTACTACATTCATCTTCTCACTAAGCATGTACTCTAATAAGCCATGCTTTCGTAAGCATGAGAACATTATATAATATATAGTGTTCTGCTGCGTTAGATTCCTTTAATAATGTTACCTACGGTAATCAGCATTGAAAGGCTGGAATATCTTTCTTATTGAACGTTTCTTAGCAAAAGGCAGACAATATTTTATTTATGTTTGCTTAACTATCCCCTCAATCCGAGGCGCTAAGACCGCGATTGTAGGGGAGAGATACGGTTAGTCATTCATCCCGCAGGACCGACCTCTCATGACTGAGCAATAGATGGTTACTGCGTTGGTCTAAGCGATAGCAGCCCCCTCCGTTAGCTGTCTGGCCTTAACTCTTCCGAGTTGCCAGCTACTCCATTCAATAAAGGAATCATAAAATTATTATCGAACTTCAGGAAGTTCTTATTAATGTATATTTAAGCGAAACAAGACTTCGATAAATCTAGAAGCTAATTAGGTATTGTCATAACAATCCCTTTAAGCGTAGTCCTTCCTAGGAAAGTCCTGTAAGGATACTGGTAATAGAGTTGCACAGCAAAGAAGTAACTACGGTATGTGCTTATGATTTGACCGTATCGTATTATCATACAGCAGATACTCTACTACCTTCTTTCCCTGCCGAGGCAGATAGAGAAAGGAAAAAACTTTTACTATCTTCGTTCTTTTCGTTAATAGAACGATAGAAAGAGAATATATTTCCTTAAGGAAGGAAGTTAATCCAGGAACTCTTTAAATCTTCGTAATTTCCTCATAAATCGCGGAAGAGACGGAAAGAGACAGAATTCCTGTTCATCTCTAGGGAGTTTACGGAAGGAAGTAGATATTTCCTATCCGCCATCATACCCAAACGTCGATAAGATTCTTATTAAGAAACCAAGGTTTCTCCCGTACGTCTTGGTAAAAACTTCGACATGACTGTTGCTTATCAAATACGGAGGCGTCCGAAAGCGTCCTCAAAAGCGTCCTGCCTCAAGGGAGCGCCGCTCATGAAGCGTGCTAGTCATAGCCGATGTACGTTGATCGTCGTCCGACGAGTATTATGGACGTTCGCAACTCCTGACAAAGACGGCGGCCGCTTGTGCGACATCTTGCGTCTCTGTCACCTCATCGACACTTCCGACAAACCACTCAAAGGACGCCTTAGGGTACGCCTTCTTCCTTTTCACAGTAAAGAATGATAGGCGATCTGGGCGCTTAACAGCGTTCTTCCTATTTCCTTCTTCTTTCCTCCATGTGTTGGAAAGTCGTCAAAATTGTTAAGGCGGCGATTACAATCGCACGACAATAGAGAGAGGAGTGAAGGCGTTCCTCCTCAATAAGCTTCTATTTAAAGGGCGCGAGTCCTTCCGAGAGCTCCAACCCCTGTACGGGTGAGGACGCCTCAGAGGACGAGAAGCAATCCTTCAGGATTCGTGCACGTGCACGATCTTTGGCAGCCTGAGAAGCGTCTTCAGGTCTTGCCGAAGGGACGCCAGATCGGTGGGGGTTCCTCGTAACCCTCCTTCGGCTTTCGACATGCCCTCTCCCTGTGGTCCTGGGAGTCCGACAGAGGTCTAGACCTAGAGGCATTATAAGGCCGATCTGACGCCCCTCCACAACACTAGGGGCAAAATCAACATCACTACACTCACAACACTGATTGGAGAGCGAGCACTTTTTCAAGCTTACTTGATGTAATCCACCATAATAGAAAGGGCATTACTTCTCACAGAACTTCCTCTAGGCCGTAAGCCATACCACAGGGTTAGGCAAAATAAAGTCTACTGGAGGTTAGTAGTTCATTATCCTAACTTCTGTTACTGTGGAGGAAGACCTCCTGATTCTATCACGCTCTAATTTGCGTACATACGAATCATACGTCTCTTTCGGAATCAGTCAACATTACACTAATTACATTGATCTTTCAACAAAGAAAACATGTAACGTCATGTATACTAAGCGAGTGTCTACCGAAGTTTCGGTAGCCTCCCCTTACCCGTTGCAGACAACAAAGTCTGAAACTAGGCTAACTAGATTCAGACATCATATGCAATGAAAAAATTTTAATTAATTTATGATAGCGTATGCCTAGCCACAAATCCAAGTCAATCATTCAAAAAAATAAGTAGGATACTTAAGCGGCTAATGAAGTTTCAAAATCCTAGGCGGAGGTAGTGGAAACAGGTGTTTTCACTACCGCGACAGAGAAAAATCTGAATAGAAAATGGGAATGATTCCTGATATCCGCCTCCCAGCGGCGGGAATGGGTACTAACCACCTGGCCGCCCACTGCGTGTGCCGGGAGTTTTGAAATTCTGTCGGACTTCGGAGAATACAGCTATATATATATCTGACAGGTAAGTTTCATGAACAAAAGGTGTTTTCACTACCGCGACAGAGAAAAATCTGAATAGAAAATGGGAATGATTCCTGATATCCGCCTCCCAGCGGCGGGAATGGGTACTAACCACCTGGCCGCCCACTGCGTGTGCCGGGAGTTTTGAAATTCTGTCGGACGTCGGAGAATACAGCTATATATATATCTGACAGGTAAGTTTCATGAACAAAATGTAAAATATTGATGTTTTACTATTTATTTAAAAAATTATTGAAGCGCACGATTTGTCGTCTTCTTCTATCAAAACAGTTGTTTACTACCTAACAACAAGCCGTAGGGACCGTTTTCCGATTGTTGTGATGAAAGTGCCCAAGCGTCTGTGGGTACAAGTGGTGTGCGGATTTAGGGTAGAATATCACACAGGCCAACCCTCATCAACGGTAGACGGGTCTTATTCACTCGATATTTAATTGGTGAAACATGAATACAATTGCAACTCTAAGCATACCATTTAAAAGACTGAAGTTTCGTCAACATATGTGATATATGAAGCCCATATGAACTAAAATAAGCATGTGAGCTCTTCGTAAAATATGTTTTCAAGGCAGTTTTGAAATCCAATATGGCGGCTACGTTTTGCATGGACGGTTCTCATCATGACGGCCACCATCTTTCCCCAGCCTTCCCAGCACTCATTTGAACAATGTTAGCGTATGTATGTAACGTTTTATTGATCTTACTCAAGAATTGCAGTTGTAATCAGCACAATAAAACAACATTTTGTTGCCTATATTAGTGAAAGTATGAAACTTGTTATTCCCGGGGTTATGGTTGGAACTGAATTCATTCTTACCTGTAATCGGTGGTTTTTATCCTTACTGCCATCACAACTGAAACTCCACAGTGCTTATTTGATTGTTATTATACACATTTTGGTCTCAGTTCACTCCACATTGCACTTTAAACCCGTTTGCTGTTCCTGGTTTCTAAGCGCGCGCGCCATAAACACAATTACGAACAGCAGACGACGACAGACGACGAAACCTGCAAAAGTTTTATTCCCTAAACTGTTACTTTTACTCGTTATTAGTTTAAATTTACTTTGTTATTTAAAAATTTTGATTTAATTCATGTATATTATCCTTTTTTGCAACCAAATTACCCCGAAAATTACAGATATTTCTAAAGTAGATAAAATCAAATGTTTCTAACGTTTTCGTACATCTGGCTGCCGAAAACCATAGAGGAACGAATACGGAAAAGTGCAGAGGAACGACTACGTTTTTTTTTTTTGCTTTTTTGTTTTTTGCTAGCACTTTTCATTGATTTCAGTCTTATTAGTATTTTTGAATTTCTTTAATAATCGTATGCCAAGGAAATAAAATGTAACCTTTAATGTTTGCATGCTTTAATGTTTTGCCATGCTAAGAATGGCAAAATCATCGTTGCCACATTAGTGGAGGGCCTTCAAACATAACGCCGTTCCATTATTATAAACTGTTTCATGAATTCTAGTTGTCATAGTAATGCAATAATGATAAAATTGCTTTAATATTTATGTATATATACTTCCAATACATAGCCTAATTTCACCAATTTCAACGTTTTGTGTGTAGTCTTATACCCAGTTTGGAGGGTCAACACATACCGAATGGCAACAGAGAGAGAGAGAGAGAAAGGAAGGCGGAGGAGGAACGAAGAAGAAAAGGGATGGCGGTGGCAGGGGGGGGTGTGGGTGGGGGAGAGGAGGTAGGTGAGCGTTTATACACGTGTTCGTATCCATTTCTGCATAATGGAGTTTTTGTCTCTTGGTACAAGGACAAGTGTCGTTATTCTTTACGATTAGTGATTCACGATACACTTATAAATTACGGCACTGGGTGTAATGCACTATAGCAAAATCTCGTTCTGTTACGAGTGTTCGTTACAGAAATAGGTATTGCCCAAAAAACGTGCTTGCAATGTCTCTGAAACCCATAGTAGACATGCTGCTTAGTTGTCAATCAAGTTTTTATAACCAAGTACTTTTTACAAAGCTAAGCTATTGAATAAATTTGTATTTTTTTCTTTTTTCTCAGTCAAAACATATGCCCCTCAATGCTAACTTTCCTCTTTTAACAACTTTCTGGTCATTGGCAAATTCGGCCCCATAATTTCTTATGGTGCGAAAACAGACAGAGGCCCATGGACCGAAAAACGATTGCGTCACACTACGGCGATAATCCAGCAGTAAAACATCTTCATATATCCAAAAAGTAAATAATAAAGATAGCCTATATATGCGCATTACGATTATAACAATTACATGTATAGCTGATAAACCAATCTGCATGAATAACTGGTAAACTGTTCTGCAATGACAGTTGAGTATAGCAATTATTTACAATAGGTACGAAAGTCAAGATGTCGTGACGTCATAATACAGAACTTAAAAGAACGTTCTAATTCATAAAAATAATTACTTAAATTTGAGTCAGAGTCGAGTTACTTTTTCAATAACGAATATTTTTCAAATTAATCATCATAAATAGTAAAATATTGATGTTTTACTACTTATTTAAAAATTAGCTAAGAGCACGCTTCTCGTCATCTTCTACCAAAACAGCTGTTTACTCCTGGCTTGTTTGTTGGTGAGAAATCGTGTTTCGATTGTTGTGATAAAAGTGCTCCAGCGTCTGTGGGTACAAGTGGTGTGCGGATTTATCACAGGAAATGGAAAGTTTGTTGACACAAGCGACTCCGTAAACATCGAGATGGCGTCAATCTTCGAAACATTTTTAGTTGTAAGTAAAAATTCTAAAGCGTTTGGTGAGATTTCCACTGCCGTGGGCGCCATTTTCAGTACCCTCTGTTTAATCTTAAAATTTGGCCTTAATTTCTAACTTTGGAGAAAATACTTACTTCGAAAGGAGAGTAGAGGTCTTTAGCTCCGTTTCTCACCAACAACAAGTCGCGACTGATGCCCATCTCGGGTGTCAGGACGCGTTATAATGTACTTTTTCGGAGGGTGGCAAACATTGATTGTAGGTGGCCTGGTTGGCCTGCCGTGGTAATATACCTACCTAGTCTACAGGGAAATGGGTTTAATTTGAACTGACAACAAGCGACTCCGTAAACATCGAGATGGCATCAATCTTCTAAATATTTCGAGTTGTAAGTAAAATGTTGAACGCGTTTTGGTGAGATTTAGACTGCCTTGTACCGCCATTTCACTACCCTCAGTTTAAATCTTAAAATTTGGCCTTAATTTCTAACTTTGGAGAAAATATTTACTTCGAAAGGAGAGTAGAGGTCTTTAGCTCCGTTTCTCACCAACAAGTCGCGACTGATGCCCATCTCCGATGTCAGGACGCGTTATAGGCTAATGTACTTTTTTGGGATTGTTCACGTTGATCATACATGGTCCACTTCTGTACCCTGCGGTTTTTTACCCTAAAAGTACTTTTTCTGAGGGTGGCCTAGCCGCGGTAGTCGGTGAGTTGGCCAGTCCACGCGGTTGTTTACCCTAGGTAGGTATTAAAAAAAGCTTACAATAGCTAAACTCTGAGCCCGAAGCTGCTTCGCCGCTCGTCTCCTCCACCAATATTTAGTGGCACCTTATTATTTACTTGTCATTTAATATAAAAGCTGTCTTTCGTATTACCTGAATTCCTCGCAGGATATGAAATCTTGAGGTGACCAACGAAGTTCGCTAAACAGGCATATTCAAGAGCTGCTTACGTAAATTTCAACTCATAGTGTTTGTTTACAATCAGTTGGCGCCATTACGACCAAAACAAACGGGTGAATTAACGCTATTCACTACCACCCTAAGCTCAGCAAGTCTTAGCAGGATTTAAGAGGCGTAATTCATATGATAATGACGTTACGCGCTAAAATTGGCAATCTGATCACACCGAATCCTAATAATATAACACTATCTTGTATCTGTATGACGCAAGCAATAAAATAAGAAAGTTTTAAGACCATACTAAAGTCAAAGCTACTGGGTGCGAAATACCAGTACCTCGAAACGCCTTGTCCCGACTTGTCAATTGGTTCAGCCCTTCTCTTCAAAGCCAGAACCAACTCTCTTAATTTAAATATAGCAAAAAGGCACCAGAATGAGAACACCTGTTGTCCTTTTTGCAATGATACAGTGGAAGACATATTTCATTTCCTTTTATATTGTGGTACTTATATAGAAGAACGGGTTAAAGCAATAGGGCTACAACAACCCTATGAAGAGAAGGAAAGTGACGTAGTGGGAAAATTTCTATTTTCAGGTAACAACGAAATAAGAAAAGAAACCATATACTTGATGTGGAAAAAAAGAGAGAAAAAAAGGAAAGAGCTAAACAAATTTTAAAAAACCAAGATTAAGAGGCGCCGTTGCATAGGCATTGCCTCGATCCATAACTACTACTACTACATTGTCATTTTCAAAATAGTAATAATTGCCGCGAGGGAGTGGAGGCAAGGCCACTGTGGAGGTCAACATACAAAAAAATAATTTACAAAATTAGACCTGAAAATGAAAGGTACATACGTTGACATTAGCCGTGATTTGTTTTGCAAGCCCTCAGCTGGTCCAAAG
This sequence comes from Macrobrachium nipponense, assembly GCF_015104395.2. Classification (NCBI taxonomy): domain Eukaryota; kingdom Metazoa; phylum Arthropoda; class Malacostraca; order Decapoda; family Palaemonidae; genus Macrobrachium; species Macrobrachium nipponense. The sequence goes on from NC_087220.1 coordinate 49,592,339, forward strand.
TATATAGAATAAGACCAATCTATATATATCTTGAGCTGGTCCATATGATCTATCATTTGAAGTTTTTACCATTAATTTAGCTGCTTTTCTAACTGTTAAAATTTAAAATTTAACTTTGAATATTGGTTTATCACTAAGTTTTCTGAACACTTAAGTTACTGTCCTTTCCTATTGAATAATATTGGTGTCGTGCTTTGAGAGGTCTCTTTTTCTTCTGTTATTTACTTTAGCGAACTATGACCAAAAAACCTTCTGCATATCATCATACAAAATTGATGATGATGAAGCATTTCGTTATCGACGGAACTTCGGAAGTAATTTCCTTTTAATTGATATGTTCATCACTTCCTCTACTAAATTGTCCACTATCAGGCATGTGCTGAGCGAAGGATGATGCCAGAGTTTGTCGTTTTTGTTGATTCAGTTTTACACTTATTTCTAGCCTCCTGTAATATATATCTTCTTTAAAAACTATATATATATATATATATATATATATATATATATATATATATATATATATATATATATTTGACTGGTAAAAATGTTCTGTTACAACAGAATTCCATCTAATAAAAGGAGCCCACAAAAACACCAAAATATGGAGAGAAAAGTACCATATATCAGAGACTGCTGTCTCCCTCCTCAGGTAGATGAATGAGAAAGGTTTACAGAAAAGGTGGTATTTATACCAATAGGTCCATCCACAGGCAAGCCAATTTAGGTCACCCCCGCTGATAATCTTCCTTTAATCTTCATAAGCGTTGGTTGAATGAAAATCTTGTCGATCGTATCTGAAACCCATGCTCCTTTTGAGATGTTCATTACCTGCCTCTCTTTTATTAAGGCCGATTCCATCATTTGACTCTTGTACCGGCAGTTGCTGCTATAAATTATATGTGACAAACTCCAGTTTATTCTATGGTTATGTTCATTTATATGGTTGAAAATAGCTGAGTTCTGTTGTCCATACCTAACTGACCGTTTGTGTTGTATTAATCTCTGGGGAAGTGATTTACCTGTAAATCCGATGTAAGATTGGTCACAGTCCTGGCATGGGATTTGATAAACCCCAGTGTCCTTGGGGGATGTCTTTTGTTGGACGTTAACCAGGGATTTGGCTAAGGTGTTTGAATAAGTAAATGCAAAAGGGTTAGATTTTCCGAGGGTCTGAGTCACCTTCTTAATCATGTCCAGGTGTGGAATTTTTATCTTATTGTTGGGTGTATCTCTGGTCATGTCTTTAGGGGGTCGGTAGAAAATTGTTTGCTTTGTGAATTGCTTTCTTAATTATATGGTCAGGATACTTTAAAGACGAAAGTTGCTTACGAATTAGTTCAAATTCTTTTTCCAGGAAATCTGGGGAACAAATTCGTAAGGCTCTTAAGAACAGGTTGCTGGCTACACCTATCTTGATAGCAATGTCATGATAGCTAAAGTAGTGAATGTATGAGAGTGAGAACGTTAGTTTTCTGTATATGGTAAATTTGTATTCTGCCGTGTCTCTGATTATTAAAACATCAAGAAAAGGAATTTTGTTGTCTGTTTCCCATTCAACTTTAAATTTGATGCTGGGCACCAATGTGTTTAATTTTGGAAGGGATTCATTAAAATTGCCCCACCTATTATCCCAAAATGTTAGAATATAATCTACATATCTCATCCACAGCATGTTTTTGGGTTTTATTGCATTTATTACTGTAGTTTCAAAGTATTCCATGTACAGATTGGCTAAAATAGGACTTAAAGGACTACCCATACTACACCCGAATATTTGCTTGTAGAATGATTCCCCGAATGAAAATACGTTATTAGATGCACATCTTTCAACTAACTTTATTACTTTGTCAAGCGCCAATGGGAAATGATCTGAATAGGGGGATAATTGTTCCCTCAAAAAATGAAGAACGTCCTGTACTGGAACTTTTGTGAATAGGGAATCTACGTCAAGGCTTAAAAGTTTTATGTTGTGAATATGTGACAAAAATCTTCCGAATGTTTAATGTGACTGGGAGAAAAAGTACCTAAAAAAGGGGAAAGGAGGTCAGCTAACCATTTAGAAATTTTGTAATTGAAAGCTCCGGCACATGAAACGATGGGTCTGAATGGAAGATTGTCTTTGTGAGGTTTGGGAAGGCCATGAAAGTAGGGTAATTTAGGATTAATTACTTTAAATTTCTCTAATAGTTCAATACTCTTTTTGTCTTGGCCAATAAATCTTACTTTCCGAAAAAATTCTGTGGGAACAGAATTTTTTCGGAAAGTTATAAAGAAAGATAAACCATATCCAAGCGCACTCACAACATTGTCACTTATTTGTTTACTTGATAGGTTTACAACCATCTTAACATAAAAATATAAATTTTTCTCCTATGTTTTTACGAGCATTGCGCATTGTCAGTCTCCAATATTTGGATCAAGAAATTGAATACATAAGAAAAATAGGGAAAGATTTATGTTATCATTCACATATATTAGATATTTGTTATAATAAAGGCCACAAAAAGTTTTATAGTGTAAGTAACACGGAGAAAGAAAATTACAAGAACATTCTCAGTTAGCCTTATTTCAACGGATTTGAAACCATTAAATCATTGCTAAAAGCCTTTAAGGTCAACCTTGTTTTTTTCCTATAATAACACACTAAAAGGAATGTTAATAAAAAATGGCCCCAGAGAAAGCAACAACATAATATATAAAATTCCATGTATGGATTGTCCCTCATTTTATCTCGGACAGTCGAGCAAGGGCTTAGAAGTAAGGTTAAGCCAGCATAAATATTCTGTAAAAACTGGGCAGACATCTAATGCAATATTCATTCACTTAAGTGAAAATAACCACCGAATAAATTGGATTGGTAGTTCAGTAATTGCAAGGTCAAAAGATGTCTTATCACGAAATCTTTTAGAATCTGCTTTAATACAACTTACTTCTCATTGCAATTTTACTATTAGTCGTGGCCTGTTTCATTTAGACCTTTGTATTTGTAACATGTTTAAGAATGACCTTTAAGATATAATTACAGACTTAAATAAAATTAGTTGCCTTAGAGATATCTTCGTTGTATAAGTATGTTTAATATGTATTGTGAATATGTATTGTGAATATGTTTTTGTTTACCAAAGCTCTGAATAGCTGTCACCTATAATAATCCTTTAATTGTCTTGCCCTTGTGTCTGAGCAGATTGTCTTAAACTTTTAATTGTACCCATGTTTTTTGCTTGTTTGGGAAGGTTACTCATCTTCTAGGTGTGTCGGATTCTAGGTACTAATCTCTTTATAATCCCTATCTGTCAATTATACGACCTTTCGTGTATCGTCATTTCCTCATGTATGTCAGTTCATCTGCTAAAGTAAAGTATGTTTCAATGTCAAAAGATCTCGCGGATACTCCATTGTTTATTTTCCCTCGTGGCATATATCTTTATTTATGGATTTATCACGTTCCTAACTTTCGTGATTCAGTTATATATATATTATATATATATATATATATATATATATATATATATATATATATATATATCTTATAATGTAAGTTTTGTAATGCAATTATAATTTTGGTAATATGATTAATTCACCTCAGAACCTGTGTATCATGTTATGAAATGTATGTTTTTTGGTGTTCAGATTCCCACATATAAAGATAACACATATTAAGTAGTGCAACTTTTCATTTTGAAACATATGTAAGACAGAGAGAAAGAGTGAGCGCTTATATGTAACCTCAAGAGGGTTGTTTTTTTCACATCTTGAGAATACCTTACCTAAGCTAATTTTTTCATAGTTCCAGTCTGGCCTGTAACTAAACAAGGGGCCTTGTTTATTCCCTACAATGATGTTATTCATATTCAACATAGAGAGATGACGTAATATATTTTCGTCTTGAACTAGATGCTAATCGCCCATACGCTTTTGGGGATAGAGAACGAGTCATTTGATTCTGAGACCTAGCCGCTGGTGTGAGGGATAGGACTCTCTCTCTCTCTCTCAAAGCTCTCCCTCTCGCGCTCGCTCGTTCGTAAGTGTTTCATTAACGCAATAATGTAACTTACATTTGTATTTGAGAAGGTCACTCATGTAATTCTTTGTAAAATATGTGTTGTTTATGGAATCTGAACATAGTATTTCTATTGGTTTTGTGAAGGCGCCCACGAAAGTGTAAAAGTGTGTAACAGGCCTTTCTCTTGAGTGAGAAGCTGCAGCTGCGTATAAGGTATTTTACAAATGTTTTGAAGTGCACTTCGAGGTTTTATTTTACCATTGGATAAAATTATCATTTTCAATATATTTTTCTTTTGCTTTGTTCTTTTGACATGTTCATTTCATATGCTTAATGTTTGTACTGTCATGCTTTAATTGTTTCTATTATGCATGATGTTTTTTGCATTGTCTTTATTTTGTTTAATTGGTTTGAATAATATTATACTGTGTAATTGTTTGAATCTAACACTTGCAAATTAATTTGTATAATTAAATTTAATTTCAAATTTAATTATTGCTTTATGATTTAATTTAATTAATTTTCCGGATAAACTTTGATTTCGTTTTGCTTAATAATTAGTTCAAGAATTAATTAAACTTTTGTTTTCAAGTAATAACAATTTCCCTGAGGTTGTGAATTTCACTCATAAATTTTAAATTTAGAAATAAATTTTTGTATTTAAAATTTTCGGAAGAGTTTCATTTACTTCCACTAGTATATAACAATATACTATTATATTTTGTTTTATTTAGGTAGAAATATAGTGATAATTGTGCCGTTTCCCACAAATAAATCAGAATCAGGGAAATACTTAGATTTGAAATTGCAGGAGTGATGCCCTTTAATTAAGATTACCTCACATCTATTTTAATGAACTTAGACCGATTGTTTTCTTGACTGTTCATTTCTATAAGGGATCACTGTTACCTTTAGAGTATTCAGTCGTTTAGTATTTGTGATGAAGGGTCAGGTGTCTGGCTGTAATGAGGTAAGTAATAACCAGGTACTTGAACAAACTGTGCCCTAAGTACAAAGGGTGTCCCAGACCCAGGAATAAAAGGGTCTCTTGTGCTAACAAGTACAAATGGTAAGTGAAATAACCAGATACTTGGCAATTTGGGTTAACCAACATTAATGGTGCCCAGACACAGATCTTTTGCTACTTCGTCACAAGTATTAATGGTGCCCAGAGACCCAGGATATTTGGCACTTTATGTACCAAGTATTATTAATCCCCAGAGACCAGGAAGGAAAACAAATCACATTATCACTCTAGCTTATATTGGTGGTGTTAGGAATATATTTTATTAGAAGAGTGACCATATACTTGTTTTTGCATTTTATTGTAAGAATTGTATTGGAGAAAAATGGCTCCATTCGATACTCAGGAATTTTTAGCAGCCCCTTCCATCCAAGTGTTATCTGAAACTACTCTGACTAAGGCACAGTGGTGTGCTTTAGCAGTAGCATGTGGTGGTCATGTGTCTAGTAGCATGTGTAAAGGTCCTTTTCCTCCGTTACTAAAAATTAAATAACTTTCTTACTAAATTCTGTTCACAACAAGAAGCTAAGTCCACAATCAGTGGAATAGCTCTCAAATAATATCAAGAGTGCAAAAATTAATTCATGGGGGAAAACGAAACACCACAAAAACACTTAAATTTAATACAAAACATAAAGACAGAAGTTATTCCTGAACCTCACAGTACATATATTAATGAAAATCAATCACCCTGAAATACTTATAAAACAACGCACTTACCCATTGAAGATAGTAAGGCAAAGATACATCCAAAAGAAGAAGGGGGTTCAGACAGGAGAAGGTATTCGGAAAGTAAGAATAACCTAATAATCACAAGCTAAATAACCTAACGGTGGTTTCCCTCCTCTGAAACACTGGAGCTATTGCCGTGATCTCCTTAATTACATATGAGTTTCTGTCCTCCGTAACATTGGAGTTATAACCGTGATCTTTTATAAATATTTATATGTCTCTGCGTCCAGAGACAAAACTGAAGGGGCGAAGTGATGAATGTACATATGGTACTCGACCGGGCCCATAAAGCAGCGATCCTACGTCCACGAGGATGATCCTCCAGGAAACCCGGGACGTCCAAAAGAAACAAGTCAAAGATCGCTTGGATATCCCAACAAATATCAGTCACCTATACCTTGGCAAAGCGAGAGCCCCTCGACATTTACTGAGCCGAGGGTGAAGCAGGATGAAGAGTAATCCTTCAAGAGTGAAAGTACGTCCAAGCAGGCGTTATGTATCAAATCCAGCAGTCACCAGGGGGAGGGTAATAAGGCTCGGAGATCAACTGACTCCTTCAGTCGAAAAAATCTCCGACACAGCCACGGTGACAGCACCACTCACTCACAAATATATGAAAAGACAGAATGGTCATTAGTGGCAATTACCAAAAACAGACCAAACCACCGGGGAGGAGGAAAACCAACCCTAAAAAATGGTAAATAATTTTTTTGAAAAAAATTTGGCGGAAAGGAAAAACAAACTTAATGGATTTTTTTATATAAAAATCCATTATACATAACAAAAACAAGAATAATAAAATAACCAAGAATAAAATATCACAACAAAGTGACACCTCTCCCAAGAAAAAAAATATATACATAAATATTTTTTTTACAGTAAATAACTTGGTATACTTGAAAGAAAACTCAATAGTCGTTAAAAAGACCTACAAGCCAAACACGAGGTTTTATATAACCCTGCAAAAAAACAAAAAACAAAGGCAAGAATGTAAAAATAATAAACTTACAAAACATGATATCCAACAGGAGGGGTGGCAAAGGAACAAGGATGCAGCTCACAAAGGCATAAAAATTAACAAAATATCATTAATACAATGGAAAATCTACAACACAGAAAACCTCAAAAACCATTGCCAAACACATTGTTAACCCAAGAGCTTCAAAGCTCTCACATGCGTATATTACTAAGAGCTTCACTGCTCTAATCCGGATTTCATAGAACTGTTCATAGGCCATAATTAATTTACACACACTCAACGTTGTTTCACTTTGTTTCAAATCGCTCATTGCAACAATGTTCAGCGAACAATAGTCCTGTCTATATCACAGTGACAACACACTATTTCACTATAAAAGTGTCCTACCGAATATATACACTAACACTGGACAACACAGAGAAAACCAACACTTTTCCCCTGCGCAATCCCAACACACAAAATTTCGTGAAGCGTAATTATGCCTGAAAACCAAGAATGCCCGGATTAGTAGCTGTCCGCTAACAATGTAGATTCTCCGATTAATATCCTAATCACCAAATTAATCACCTCACCGTATTATACCATGCGCCAAAGACCAACAAATACCAACATCATTGTATACCAACATCATTGTATACCACACCTTTCAGTAACAATTTTTACGATATTACCAATTTGTGTCCTATAATACTCAATTCCATCACACCTTATAAGCACTTCAACCTTCATTAAAATAAACATTGCCACAAATTATGAACACCGATTAGCACTTTCTATCTTCACCTATGGCCTTAATTAAACTATTCTTAAATTTATAACCCTAGGCTTTTACAGAACTCCTGTAAAGGAAAATATAATTAATACATATTTGTTAACACACTCATTTACTCTTACAATGCAAACCTAAGCACCTACTTCAACAGTACACACACCGTAACCAGAACGATACAGATACTACCTTATTATCCGCATAGCCCTCTGCAAGAATCCTTCCCTACTCAACGCTGCGAGAGAGAGCATCGGCCACAACGTTGTCTTTTCTCGGGACATGAGTGAATTCTAGATTCCATTCCTGCAACATAAGGCTCCAACGCATCAGACGTTGGTTTTTATTTTTGTATCTGTTGATGAAGGTCAAAGGGTTATGGTCAGTCATAATCTTTATAGGAGCTCCTGTGGAAGAAAGATAGATGGAAAAATTATTAATAGACAGAATATGTGCGAGTGTCTCCTTCTCGACCGTCGAATACTTTCGTCGAGCGGAATTCAATTTCTTCGAAAAGAACGCGACCGGGTGAGAAACGCCTTGCTCGTCGTTGTGTTGTATCGTCACACTAGGAACTCGTGGTTTCGAGGAGCCGTAGGAAAAAGTAAACAAAAACTGATTCATCTGATATCCATCATGGCGCCCAGAAATTGTCAGACTGTTGCAAGATGCGCTGCAGTGGTTTATTTCTCGGAAACTTACGTGAATGCAAGAGTAACAAAAAACGTTTGTGGGTTCAAGAGTGGCTCAGGAGAGTACGTCCTATCAGCAGCAGCCATCTTGTTTGTTTACACTATGCTGTGGCTCGCGGCTCGTGCTGGCTGCTTTCCGTCCTGTTCGGAAGCAAGAATCTCGAGCTAAAAGCTGCCGGTTTTTCATTCTCGGCAGCAACGGCTCGCTGCTCGAGAAAAAAATGCCTAGTGTGAGGCCAGCTTTATAAGACCGCTCCGACACAGACATCACTTGCGTCAATGGCAAGCGAAAAAGGCAGGTCGAAATCTGGAGCCCTTAAAACTGGGAAACTAAGAAGCACACCTTTTAAGCACTCAAATGCCCTTTGCGTTTCAGGAGTCCAATTAAAAGGAACAGTTTTCTTCAACAAATTAGTGAGCGGATCAGCGATGTCAGAAAAATTCTTTACAAATTTACGATAATAACTAACTAGACCAGGAATTTTCTGACATCCTTTCGACACTTTGGTATGGAAATTTTCTCAATGGCTTCTACATTGGCTTGTTTAGGCGCCACCTTACCGTCACAACCTCATGACCCAATTAGATTACCTTCGCTTTGGCAAACTCACTTTTTTTCAAATTAATTACTAATCCGGCCTTTTTTAAGACCTCAAATAAAGCCCTAATACGCTTCAGATGCGTTTCCCAGTCATCGCTATAAATTACGATATCATCAATATACACAACGCAACCTTCCAAACCATAAACCAATGTGTTTATTAAACGTTGAAACGTAGCCGCAGCGTTCTTCATACCGAACGGCATTACACGACATTGAAATAACCCTTGTGGAGTCACAAAAGCAGACAAGGCCCTGGCTCGTTTTGATAAAGGAACTTGCCACTACCCTTTTAGCAAGTCAAATTTACTAATAAACTTGATTTTCCCATGCGATCAATACAATCCTCAATACGAGGATAGGGATAACAATCGGTCTGCGTGACTTCATTAACTTTCCTATAGTCAAAGCACAAACGAAAATCACCATCAGGCTTTTTCACTAACACTACCGGAGAGAACCATGGGCTTTTACTGGGCTCCATTAAACCATGTTTTAACATATAGTCAATTCTTTGCTACTACCTTAGTTTTAAAGGGGTTTAACCTATAAGGGGACTGTTATTGGTGTGGCATTTCCCAACGTCCACGTCATGTTCCAAAATAGACGTACGACCCGGTACCTCTGAAAACAATTCTTTGTAACCCATAACCAATTTTCTTAAAGACCTTCGTTTCTCGCTACTGAGATGAGAGACCAAACCATCAAATTTCTCCAAATAATTCTTGTTACTCGACATGCAAATTTCATTATCACAATTATCATCAGTAAAACCCTCTGAAAAGGAATAAAGATTATTATTATTTGAAACATCGTCCGCAATAGTGGCTATCGGAATAATTTTCTCTCTTCCCTTATAAGCTTTTAACATGTTCACATGACACAATTGGAAAGGCTTCCTTCTTCTTTGGAGTTTCAACCAAATAATTTACCTCACTAACTTTCTTTAAAGTTTTCCATGGTCCAGAGAAGGAAGCTTTCAAAGAATACCCGGCAAGCGGCAAAAGTACCAAAACCCTATCACCTACTGCGCAATTACGCACTTTGCCTTTCTATCAAAAAGTATTTCATCCTTTTTTTGACTACACAATAAATTTTCTCGGGCAAATTTCCAAGCCTTCGACAATTTGTCACCCAAGTTTGTCACATAATCTAACAAACTTATGTCTGGGATATCACCTTCCCACGATTCCCTTACGACATCAAGAGGACCACGCACACGATGTCCAAAGACCAAATCAAAAGGTGACAAACCTAAGGACTGACTTGGAGCTGACCGAAAAGCAAATAATAAATAAGGCAATTCCTTGTCCCAGTCGGATCCATGAGTTAAACAATATTTCTTTATCATTGACTTCAGGGTCTGATGGAATCTCTCAAGAGCACCCTGACTATCTGGATGATATGGGGAAGAAGTCACATGTCTAATGCCCAAATTCATTCATTTTTCTCTTACCTTTGAATATTTACTAACAAAATTAGTCCCACAGTCTGATTGAATGACCTTGGCCATCCCAAACCTAGTAAAAAAGTTGGTTAGTACTTCTACAATTTTTTCACTCTTAATTGTACCGGGGTAATAATAGCTTCAGGATAGCGAGACATTTTATCCATTATAGCGAAAATATACTCATTCCCACTACGAGTCCTCGGTAACGGACCAACAACATCGATAATTACCTCTTTGAAAGGCTCGGAAACCACAGGGATGGGGCACAAAGAGCTTTAGGAACAGGTTGATTCGGCTTACCGACTTTCTGGCACACATCGCAACTATTAACAAACTTCTTAACGTCTGCTTTCAACTTGGGCCAGAAATAGTTCGCGAAGAGTTTGCTAGTCGTCTTATAAACACCAAAATGCCCAGCCAAACCACTTTCATGAGCCAACGACATCAAACCATTTCTGTAAATATAAGGAACCATTATTTGTCTTAATATTTCATGTTCCGAGTTACCAGCCTCCATCGGCCTACTCACCCTGTACAAAATATTCTTAATAATTCTAAATTTAGGTACAGTCAAGTCCGACTCTTCACCTGACTCTATTGGTAAGTCACGAAATTCCTTTTTCTGGGCTTTAACAAGCTCTTCCACAGTCCAATTCGGATGATCTCTCAAAATATTAATATCTCCTACAATATTACTACTACGTTCCAAACTACTCAAGTCTACATCAGTTGCAACGTCAACTACTCTAGCACTAGAACGCGTAACTACAGCTACTTCTGGATTGATCAAAATTGGACAAGTCTTATTCTTAAAAGCCACGTCATTCCCCAAAACAATATCAACCTCTTTGACAGGAAACTTATTTACTACTGCCAATTTCAAAATTCCTGAAAAAGAAGGACATTTCAAATGAAAATTTCCAATGGGGTAAGACTCGACTGAATCGAAAACCAGACCGCAAAACAAACTCTTTATAATCGAAGTCAAAATCTTTAGGTAACGCGTCCCGTAAGATCAAGTACTGGGCCGCCCCAGTATCCCGCAAAATCCTTACTTCATTTTCAATGGGTGAATTGACCGACGACACTTTCCCACTAGATAGATACCTCTCAAAACAGTCTGGTAGTCATTGGTCACTTGGTCTGGTCGGGACAGGATCGCTCTCTTTTCTACCGACTCCCATCACCGGTCTTCCTCTAGCCTGCAATGAGTTTTTGAAAGCAAAGCAAGAACTCTTCAAATGCCCTTTCTTATTACAATAAAAACACGTAACCCTCTTTTTCCACTCTGGATCATGGGAACCATAACCTCTCTTATCATTATAAGCAGAGAAACGTTTATCACTATCAACAGGTTCCTGTGCCCTGAATTGATTCTTATTCTGATTAGGTCGCATGAACACCTTACACTTATTATAACCACCTCGACCTGTCCTATCCCATTTCGGTTCTACACTCGTCCCTGATGCTCCTAACTCACTCTTGTGTGACAAAAATATTCATCGCTAGCAATAGGCGGCTTCCTGTAAAAGTGCGCGCTCCTTTTTTTTTTTTTTTTTTTTTTTTTTTTTTTTTGTTTTAGTTGTTTTCATTTTCGTTCTTCAAGGTGAACTGTTTTAACTTATCTGATACACACCTCTTGAATTCTTCTACAAATAACAATTCTTTTAATTTTTCCATGTCATCCACCTCTTTCGATTTAAACCAGTCTAAGGCAAATTGTCTTTTTCCCTTCGCGAACTCTACAAAGGTTTGGTCACTACACTTCTGCAAATTTCTGAACCTTTGCCTGTAGGCTTCCGGAACCAGCTCGTATGCTTTCAACACGATAGCCTTGACAATTTCATAATCTGATGACAAAGTTTCATCCAAAGTTACATAAACCTTTTGAGCCCTTCCTACAAGTTTACTCTGTATGAGAGTGGTCCAGTATTCCCTGGGGCCACTGCAATTTGGCCGCAATCCTCTCAAATGAAACAAAAATTCCGCAACATTATTCTCTTGGAAACACGGCACAAACTTAAGGGCCTGCCCCAAATTAATGGCAGGCGTTACCAAACTACTCGGGGAGGAAGGAGGGGAAGAGGGAGCTGCATTTCGCATCTCTCTCTCAAACATTCTCTCTCTCTCTCTCTCTCCTCAGCCTTAAATCTCTCAAAGTTAAATTCTAAAGTTTTTAATTCAATTTGTTTAGACAATACCTCTACAGACACCTCAGTCTTGGGTGTTAATACCTCACCCTTTTTAACCTTACTGACATAATCATAAACCTGGATTAACAATAGACCTTTTCTAGTGGATACATCATACTCCAACTCTAATGCTAAGGTCACACATTCACGTATCAACGCACGCACGCCCACGCATGAGCGGAAATTGGTAGTTGGCAACAGCTTACGTCAGTAAACCGTAAATGTAACGTAAAACACACGTAAAATCGTAGACGTACGGTGACGAGTCGTCCGGGCGCTAAGCTCCGCCCACTAGGTCGCCGTAGCCCACTCCAGTTTTGAAATGTTCAAAACAAGTCGTGGGTGGTCACGCCAAATGTCACCTGACGTAGCTCCAGGCATTGCACGTGGGAGCCACGGTGAATGCTGCGGGGTAAGCGCTAGGGTCACCAGCATCGTTCGCCGTCGTTGTTTTCTTTCCGCGGCGAAGCAGTTTCCTTCAAGCTCTCCACAGCGCCCTCAAGATGCCGAACCTCCTAAAACGACCAAGGAAGGGACCATCAACGTACATCTTGCAGGACCTTCTTTCGGCCCGGAAAAGACTCCTACAGCCACTCCTACAACCACTCCTGCAGACATTCAGGACAGGGAAAATGTCAACTTCCACCTACAGGAGTCGGAGTTGGATGAGATTCTGACTGATGACAGCGACACGGAAGCTCTCCATGAAGCTACCCCCATTGACGAGGGACACAACGTTCCCTTGTCGAAGATATTTATTTCTTCTGAATAGCAGTCTTACAATAATGGTGTAACAAATAATGTAAATATCTGAGAGGAATTCTTATATACATCTAAAAAATATTATCTTGAATAGGTAGAATTCCTATTTATTTCAAAGAATGTTTGATAAGTTATTAGATGTTATTCTATATCGCTTAAATATAAATCGCCCATAGTCAACAGTTTTATATGTCTAAGTGTATGTTTGAATGGTAAAATCGAAGCAAGAAAATTCTAGTGCTAGTCTTATATAGTACTTATCCTATGTTCATTTATTTGTGATGTTACATTAATTACTATATATATATATTACAGATGGCTTACTATCAAAAAGTTACCATAAAACTAAAATAGATAAATTTGTTAGGAAAACAACGAAGAGACGAGCTGTTAAATGATTGTTTACGGAACGGCAAGCTCTGTTCACAGGCCCGCCTTTGTACCCTACGGCACTACAACGGTGGGCGTGTTCTTGACGTGAAGTTGACGTACATAGAACATTACAATATCGGCGTTAGTTTCAGGTAGACGTCCGACCTTGCTTTCTTTGCGCGCACATTTGCGGCGCAATTTACGGTGCTGGCTTTACGTCCGTTATGCTGGGGTCACACATTCACGTATCACGACGGCGTATGCCCACGTATGTGGATCTTGGGCATCATCGCGGTGAAATGACCTTGAACAGCTGGTAAACAGGACACGGGCTACCAGAACGTAAAGCCAGCGACGTAAATTGCGCCGCAAATGTACGCGCAAAGAAAGCAAGGTCGGACGTCTACCTGGAACTTACGCCGATCAACTTCACGTCAAGACCACGCCCACCGTTGTGGGGCTGTGCTGTTGCCAGGGGTATGAGCACATTACTACAGTTTTTAATTTTTTTTAATTTTTATTCTGTTTGAATCCGCGAAAGACATCTACAACACAGCTGAATATTACAGTTGAAAATTATATGCACACAAAATCGAGATTTATTATCATTGAGAGAGAGAAGAGAGAGAGAGGAGAGAGAGAGAGAGAGAGAGAGAGAGAGAGAGATTTTACCAAGATATATACTTTCTAATTGTACAACAAAAACATTTCAGTAGACGCAATTAGAATAATGGTTGTAAATGAGCACATCACTGATTATATATTAACCCCATTTCTGAATGATATTTATAGCAATAACCAAGTAACCAGTCGACAAGGAATACAATACTAACTTATCAACCATTCTTGAAAATAAATAGGAATTCTACCTATTCAAGATAATATTTTTTTAGATGTATATAGGAATTCCTCTTAGATATTTACATTATTTGTACACCATTATTGTAAGACTGCTATTCAGAAGAAATAAATATCTTCGACACTTCCATAATCTGAGAATACCGTGTTACCGGAAAGTGTTCGTGTGTGTGTGTGTGTGTGTGTGTGTGAAAGTTATTCTAACAGATTATACTATACGTTTGCTGTCTACAAGTGAAGTCTTTTGTTATTTTTGGCCTAAGCAGTAAAGGTTATTTCAAAAAGGACTACTAGACATCCTAACAATTGTCTTCGTCAGAAATTTCCCCAGTATTTTTATATTCGTTATCCATTTCCCACTCGCCTTTTATTGAAACCTTGTCTCCATATTCTGAATCGTGATCAGCCACCTGAGACACAGAGAAACAGCCCCTGGGCTATGAAGCCATTAGTCCTGCTCCCACACAAATGGTTCGCACTGCATGGGTCCATATAAGTAACTCCGTCCAACCCGGGATTATTCATGGCCTAAAGAAACCTTACCAATAACACCAGGCCCCAACTCCTCTACTGTTCCTGCGTTTCTAATCATAAATTAATTTCTTACTGGAGCAGGTGTGACAGACGACGTATAGGCGGTAGATGCCGGAATCCTGTTGACGAAAATGACCCGGTTGTTGATTTCTGGTTGAGATTTGTGTACCGGAACGCTGGAATACTACCTTGGGAATAGAGCCTGGGATTACCCTGTATCCCTCTGACAGATTCCAATTCATTGTTTGATTGATGATAGCGGTCAAAAGTCAGAAGAAAGAGGAAATCGTATTAGGAGCCAGTGCTAAAGGATTATTCCAAAATCCGCCATTGTCAATGAAAGAAATAACTGAGACCGTCAGGTCTTGGGATAATCCTGTGGCCATATTTTCAAGTTGATTTTCCAACAGATGACCAGAGGGCGCCGACCCGACCTTTTATACCACGCTACAGCGTTGCCATGTCGTACAGGGTTGTAAATGTGTGAATCTGTTTCGCCGTAGGCTGCAGCGCAATTAGGTGGCCCACGTGCTTCACGGCGGAAAGAAAACAACGACGGCGAACAATGCAGGTGACCCTAGCGCTTACCCGCCCCGCAGCAGTCACGTGGGTCCCACGTGCAATGCCTGGAGCTACGTCAGGAGACATTTGGCGTGACCACCCACGACTTGTTTTGAACATTTCAAAACTGGAGTGGGCACTACGGCGCCCTAGTGGGCGGAGCTTAGCAACCCCGGACGACACGTCGCCGTAACGTTTACGATTTTACGTGTGTTTTTACGTTACATTTACGGTTTACTGACGTGAGCTGTTGCCAACTACCAATTTGCCGCTCATGCGTGGCGTGGCGCGTGCGTTGATACGTGAACGTGTGACCTTAGCATTATGCTAAGGTCACACACGTATTCACGCACGTCACACGCACGCCACGCATGAGCGGAAATTGGTAGTTGGCAACAGCTCACGTCAGTAAACCGTAAATGTAACGTAAAACACACGTAAAATCGTAAACGTACGGCGACGTGTCGTCCGGGTGCTAAGCTCCGCCCACTAGGGCGCCGTAGCCCACTCCAGTTTTGAAATGTTCAAAACAAGTCGTGGGTGGTCACGCCAAATGTCACCTGACGTAGCTCCAGGCATTGCACGTGGGACCCACGGTGACTGCTGCGGGGTACGCGCTAGGGTCACCTGCATTGTTCGCCGTCGTTGTTTTCTTTCCGCCGCAAGCACGTGGGCCTCCTAATTGCGCTGCAGCCTACGGCGAAACCGATTCACACATTTACAACCCTGTACGACAAGGCAACGCTGTAGCGTGGTATAAAAGGGTCAGGTCGGCGCCCTCTGGTCATCTGTTGGAAAATTCAACTTGAAAATATGGCCACAGGATTATTCCCAAGACCTGACGGTCTCAGTTATTTCTTTCATTGACAATGGCGGATTTTGGAATAATCCTTTAGCACTGGCTCCTAATACGATTTCCACTTTCTCCTGACTTTTGACCGCTATCATCAATCAAACAATGAATTGGAATCTGTCAGAGGGATACAGGGTAATCCCAGGCTCTATTCCCAAGGTAGTATTCCAGCGTTCCGGTACACAAATCTCAACCAGAAATCAACAACCGGGTCATTTTCGTCAACAGGATTCCGGCATCTACCGCCTATACGTCGTCTGTCACACCTGCTCCAGTAAGAAATTAATTTATGATTAGCAACGCAGGAACAGTAGAGGAGTTGGGCAATGCCATCTTGAACTGACAGTTCAAGAGGGCATTGAGTTGGGGCCTGGTGTTATTGGTAAGGTTTCCTTTAGGCCATGAATAATCCCGGGTTGGACGAGTACTTATATGGACCCATGCAGTGCGAACCATTTGTGTGGGAGCAGGACTAATGGCTTCATAGCCCAGGGGCTGTTTTCTCTGTGTCTCAGGTGGCTGATCACGATTCAGATATGGAGACAAGGTTTCAATAAAAGGCGAGTGGGAAATGGATAACGAATATAAAAAATACTGGGGAAATTTCTGACGAAGACAATTGTTAGGATGTCTAGTAGTCCTTTTTGAAATAACCTTTACTGCTTAGGCCAAAAATAACAAAAGACTTCACTTGTAGACAGCAAACGTATAGTATAATCTGCTAGAATAACTTTCACACACACCACACACACACACACACACACACACACACACACACGAACACTTTCCCGGTAACACGGTATTCTCAGATTATGGAAGTGTCGAAGATATTTATTTCTTCTGAATAGCAGTCTTACAATAATGGTGTAACAAATAATGTAAATATCTAAGAGGAATTCCTATATACATCTAAAAAAATATTATCTTGAATAGGTAGAATTCCTATTTATTTTTAAGAATGTTTGATAAGTTATTAGATGTTATTCTATATCGCTTAAATATAAATCGCCCATAGTCAACAGTTTTATAAGTCTAAGTGTATGTCTGAATGGTAAAATCGAAGCAAGACAATTCTAGTGCTAATCTTATATAAGAGCTCCCAAAGCGTTCATAAATCATAATTCCTAAAACTACGTATTGTATTCCTTGTCGACTGGTTACTTGGTTATTGCTATAAATATCATTCAGAAATGGGGTTAATATATAATCAGTGATGTGCTCATTTACACCATTATTCTAATTACGTCTACTGAAATGTTTTGTTGTACAATTAGAAAGTATATATCTTGGTAAATCTCTCTCTCTCTCTCTCTCTCTCTCTCTCTCTCTCTCTCTCTCTCTCTCTCTCTCTCTCTCTCTCTCTCAATGATAATAAATCTCGATTTTGTGTGCATAATTTTCAACTGTAATATTCGCTGTGTTGTAGATGTCTTTCGCGGATTCAAACAGAATAAAAATTAAAAAAAATTAAAAACTGTAGTAATGTGCTCATACCCCTGGCAACAGCACAGCCCCACAACGGTGGGCGTGGTCTTGACGTGAAGTTGATCGGCGTAAGTTCCAGGTAGACGTCCGACCTTCTTTCTTTGCGCGTACATTTGCGGCGCAATTTTACGTCGCTGGCTTTACGTCCGGTAGCCTGTGTCCTGTTTACCAGCTGTTCAAGGTCATTTCACGCGATGATGCCCAAGATCCACATACGTGGGCATACGCCGTCGTGATACGTGAATGTGTGACCCCAGCATAAGCCCATGTCCTGTTTACCAGCTATTCAAGGTCATTTCACCGCGATGATGCCCACGATCCACATACGTGGGCATACGCCGTCGTGATACGTGAATGTGTGACCCCTGCATAAATGTTGAGCTACCTGCTCCAATTCACTTCTATCAAGCTCCGCAAGCCTTGCTTGCCACCCCTCTCCAGACAGGAGATCTAACACATTAACTGTCGACATTGTTTTTAAAACAAACTAACTAAATATAAACAAACTCCAACAAACTCAACACGAGGAGGTGTAAAAATGTTGTTCAAAGAAAACCATGCCCCCAGAATTAATTTTGCACTGAATGAACAGACAGGAACGTAAAATCCTGTTCAAACGGTCGCCAATTTGTAACGGTCCTTTTCCTCCGCTACTAAAAATTAAATAACTTTCTTACTAAATTCTGTTCACAACAAGAAGCTAAGTCCGCAATCAGTGGAATAGCTCTCAAATAATATCAAGAGTGCAAAAATTAATTCATGGGGAAAAACGAAACACCACAAAAAACACTTAATTTAATACAAAACATAAAGACAGAAGTTATTCCTGAACTCACAGTACATATATTAATGAAAATCAATCACCCTGAAATACTTATAAAACAACGCACTTACCCATTGAAGATAGTAAGGCAAAGATACATCCAAAAGAAGAAGGGGGTTCAGACAGGAGAAGGTATTCGGAAAGTAAGAATAACCTAATAATCACAAGCTAAATAACCTAACGGTGGTTTCCCTCCTCTGAAACACTGGAGCTATTGCCGTGATCTCCTTAATTACATATGAGTTTCTGTCCTCCGTAACATTGGAGTTATAACCGTGATCTTTTATAAATATTTATATGTCTCTGCGTCCAGAGACAAAACTGAAGGGGCGAAGTGATGAATGTACATATGGTACTCGACCGGGCCCATAAAGCAGCGATCCTACGTCCACGAGGATGATCCTCCAGGAAACCCGGGACGTCCAAAAGAAACAAGTCAAAGATCGCTTGGATATCCCAACAAATATCAGTCACCTATACCTTGGCAAAGCGAGAGCCCCTCGACATTTACTGAGCCGAGGGTGAAGCAGGATGAAGAGTAATCCTTCAAGAGTGAAAGTACGTCCAAGCAGGCGTTATGTATCAAATCCAGCAGTCACCAGGAGTAATAAGGCTCAGAGATCATGTGGCAGTAAAGAAACACAGACTTGGTTTTTTCTTCTTTACTTAAAAAACGATATATATATAATCGATACAGACACACAACGATCCTTTGGTGGAGAGGTAATAATGTCCTACAGGGCTTGACTTCAACTAACCACACATACTCCCCACTCTCCAAGAGAACATCTTAAATAATCATTGACAATCAACAACAAGTAATATACAAACTCAACTAGTCATAAACGGTCATTTACACCTCTTCCTTAATAACCCACAACAACAGAAATACCTTTATACATAAACTGTCCAATTAAACCCAAACAGTAATTAACAGTTTCAAACAATAATTATACACTACCCTGAATTACATTCACATATATTACAAACTCTAGCTCTTCAACTCTTGTTGAATGTCTTGGAATCGCGTTGCACTCAGCAACAGTGCTGAATCTTCCTCTTCCCCCTCATCTTCATGAACAGGAAGCTGTATAAGAAGCTCCTCATCCTCAGCATCAGTAGTTTCCTCACTCAATATCAATCCTTGTGAAGAACACGAACGAAGATCTCTAACATGGCGTGGAACTCCATTGACTTCAACAGCTTGTTCTGACAAAACTCTCGTAATCTTGCCTCTTTCAAATTGCATATTGCAATCGCATGTTGGATGGTTTTACCCACACATCGATCACCTGCTTTGTAGGGGCCACTCACTGCCACTTTGTTCATTGAGCATGGATCCACTCCTCGGACCCTCACAGGGTAAGAATACAGCATACTGACAGGGGCAGTCGTTGAGTCGCAGTCATCACGAGGGCATCAAATTATACAGATATACAGCCTCTGCAATGCTGCAGCCTTTCCTTGCAGCAATGACTTTAACAGTTTGAATGGCATCTCTCAGCTATACCATTTCCTGATGGAACATAAGCACATCTAAAAATTAAGATGCACGCACCATTTTTTTGCAAAGTCAGCAAATAGTTTGCTGCGAAAAGCAGGGTCATTGTCAGTTAACAGTTCCTCCGGCGCTCCTCGTTCATAGAACACTGTCTCAAGTTGCCCGATGATGCTCTCACTGGTCTGAAAATGGAGCCGACGCCAGATGGCAAATCGAGATGGTCCACAATCAATGAGAGTAAGATACGGCCGTCCATCATAGTGAGTAATATCCATGCCAACTCTCTGCCACACTCTATCCACTTCCAGACTACCCTTCTGCCACTTCACTGGGGCCGGGTCTATTGACTGGCATGCCTCACAGCATTTGACAACAGCCTGTACTTGCGCCTGGTAACTCCTGGATGGACTTTCTTCACAAAATAGAGAGTTCTTCTCACACCCGGGTGACAGCAGCATGATGGATCTCCTTAATTTCATCACTAATGGCAGGGACAACTGAAGCACACACAAGTTTTGCATCTTGGTGACATGAACCAAGGTCCCTCAGCCAGCGCTGAGGTACACGTGTCAACGTCAGCTTTATTATTGGCAGAAGACACAAGTGTAATAGACAGCTGGAGGTCACACTCTTCTATCAGTGACAAGACTATTCCTAGTCTTCTTCATGATGAGCATCTCACTTGCGGCCTAGTCTTCAATCTGCTTTTTCCTAAAAGTCCATCTGAAATCCATCTATGCACAGTAGATGAGTCAGTCATTAATTCCACCCCTTTTGTATCTTCCAAGCCAGTGCAAGATTCTTTCATCCTTTAATAGACTGCATCTAGCTCAGCCATATTGATGTGGCAAGAGTCGTCCTTTCCACAGCCAGCTGGCATCTTCCACAAATGGAACCATTTACTTCCACTGCAACACCAAGCGCAAGAGAACTAGCATCCACCCAGATCTTGAAATTTGTCACCGGTGACATTCCACTGTCCTCTCACAGGGTCATCCTTCTTAACCTTCTCCAGAAGTTCCTGCAAACACTTTTGATGTAATCATCATTAATGACGTCCGTCCCATCCTCAGTGACTTTATTGACTCCTTCTCTTGATGAATGCTAATACCGCCACTCGCAGCCATCCACAAACAGGTAATGGCCTAACAGTTTTTCCACAATATGAGAACACTGCTCGCCGAGTCAATTGTCTTGGTGCATCGCCCAGGTTCATTGTCCCTTTTCCAAAAAAGACTCCCACCCCTGCTCCCCCCAAACTCTGGCAGCCCAATGCTCGAGCCCCTTCAGCAAGTCTTTGGTGTGGCTTACTTACTAGCCCAAATTTCTAAGATGCTCCTCTACACGGCTGGCCTTAACAAATATCTTCATTTACAAAGATGTCATCAATATAAGCTGATGTTCCTTTTCTTACAATTGGGTCCTGAAGGAGAACACGTTTAAAACAGATTTCATTACCATTGGAGCAATATTCAAGCAAACCCCAGTCGAGTCAGGCAATACCCTCTGGCCTTTGAAATATACCAGTCTGGTATGGCCACAGAGACTGATGGATTCTTATTTGCAGGTCAAGCTTTAGCCAAGTCTAACTACAGATGCATTCACTCCTTGCCTGCGCCACTCACGTAGTTTGTCTGAGCACACATCCGAGTCTGCTGTAAATGCATCAATGTACGTATTCAGTTCTCTGAAGTCCAGTACAGGTCGCACCTTCTTTTTATTTTGCTGTACAACAGCCATGAGGGGAATAAGCCCCTTAGCTGTCCATATTTATTCTCATCATAAGGAAGCAGCCAGCCATCATTCACCCATCTTTGTAGCTCTGATTCATACAGGTCCTTTGCTCCTGAGGTACAAGGATATGCCTTTACTCCATTCTCCAGGACGCCAGGCTCCTTGCCCTCAGACCATTTCCATGTAGCTGTCCAACATTTAATCACAGGATCATGAATTGCACTAAAATCCACGCTCATCCACTCCCACCTTCACATCAGCACTGCAGAAAAAGAGTGTCTTCCATTCCAAAACGTACACACCACTGGGTATCGACAGTGACTCCTCCTAGAGCCCTCACACCATCCATGCCGAGAAGAAAATTTCAAAACCGAGGGGCATTAGAGTAGTTACACATACAGAAATGCTGGCAGTAGCTCCATTACTGAGCTGCAAGTGCACGACGCCCATTCCTTCACACACTCTTCTTGCCCACTCACAGTTATCATGCTAACTGCGCACTTGTTCCATGCCTTACAGCATGAGACATGAACGATGCTTTGAGAACACCCAGTGTCTACTAACACGCAACACTGAAGACCCTCTACAACTCAAAACAGTACTTGGCAGCACCTTACTCAGTGGGTTTGGGGAGAGGAGGCTGGCGCTGATGCCTCCTCTCCTTGCTCGTTTCCGCCCGGACAAGCTGACGCAATGTGCCCCATTCCACCACACCGATAGCACTTTACCCTTCTCCGAAATCGACCATTTACTCGGTTGCGAGCAAGACAATCCCTGGCAAAGTGATTTGGGTCCAAGGCATACATGACATTTCTTTTGAACTGTTTGTTTCTACTGGCACAGAACCCAAGCTTCCGTGGCGCCAAAACATGTTTCCACTGAAACAGAAGGAAGGTCATCTTTCAGAACCGCCCGTGCCCGAGCCAAAATCTGTTCCAGATCGAGGGCCTCCATGCGAGACCGGCTCTCAACAGCTGATGAACTCTCTCTGGAAGTCCAGCTACAAAAGCACATGCAAGAGCTTTTTCAGAAATTCCTCCAAACAGGATCTGAGTCGACGTAGCTCAGCTAAGTAGACATCCGGTGCCTCTCCACTGTGCAACTTCCTACTGACAAAACTGTTTCATAGGCTACATAGGGATCAACAGCAAATGCAGCCAACAATGCTTTCTTTCACTTGTCAACCTTCTTCCTATCTGCTGTGGGTAACTGTAAATACACTGCAAAGGCACCACCTGTAAGCCGCAGAGGGATCACACTGGCCACATCATCAACTTTCCGAAGCTTGCAAACCAGCTCCAACTTCTCCAGCCACTCCATAACAGATTGTGCGTTTCTGCCATCATTACTCAGGGATCAGTTTCAAGTCGAAGTTACTCTCCATACTGCCTAGATAGCTTGTGGCAGTAAAGAAACACAGACTTGGTTTTTTCTTCTTTACTTAAAAAAACGATATATATATAATCGATACAGACACACAACGATCCTTTGGTGGAGAGGTAATAATGTCCTACAGGGCTTGACTTCAACTAACCACACATACTCCCCACTCTCCAAGAGGAACATCTTAAATAATCATTGACAATCAACAACAAGTAATATACAAACTCAACTAGTCATAAACGGTCATTTACACCTCTTTCCTAATACCCACAACAACAGAAAATACCTTTATACATAAACTGTCCAATTAAACCCAAACAGTAATTAACAGTTTCAAACAATAATTATACAGATCAACTGACTCCTTCAGTCGAAAAAATCTCCGACACAGCCACGGTGACAGCACCACTCACTCACAAATATATGAAAAGACAGAATGGTCATTAGTGGCAATTACCAAACAGACAAACCACCGGGGAGGAGGAAAACAAACTAAATGGATAATAATAAAATTCATATACATAACAAAAACAAGAATAATAAAATAACTAAGAATAAAATATCACAACAAAGTGACACATGGTAAAAGCAGAAATCAAATACATGGCCATGCAAGCATTGATAGACTCTGGTAGAATAACTGATGATGATGAGTTAGAACTAGCTCAAGAGTTGTTGAATGTAGCACAGGCTGATCTTATAAATAAGCAGGTAGAAAAGAAAGAGAAAAGTGACGCAGAATTGGAACTCAGACGCATAGAAGCAGAAGAAAATTTGATTAAGCTGAAAATGCAGGCTGAAAGAGAGAGAATGCAAGCTGAAAAAGACAGAGTAGACAGGGAAAAACAAGAAAGAAGAGAAAGAGAAGAAGAAAAAGCAGCAGAAGATGAAAGGCAAAGGATAAAAGAGGAAAGAGAAATTGCAAGACATGCAAGGGAGATGGAATTGATAAGAGCTAGATCCACATTACCTGTAACACCGTCTAACCCTAACCATGGTAATCAAGACCCAGCATTTGATGTAGTAAGAGTGCAGAAGTTAATCCCTAAGTTTACTGAAGAGGCTCCAGATGAGTTCTTTGATTACTTTGAGAAATGGCTTCAGGTATGGGATGACCAGAAGATAAATGGTCAGTTTTGCTACAAAGTGTCTTGATTGGTAAAGGGAGAAGTGCTTATTTAGCCTTAACAGCTAATCAGTGTAAAGACTACAAGGTGCTCAAACATAATGTGCTACAAGTATACCAGTTGACCCCAGAGTACTACAATGAAAGATTCAGAAATTTAAGAAAGGATGAAAAAGTAACTTTCTTGGATTACGCTTATATAGTGAGAAGGTGTTTTAAAAGATGGTTGGAGGCAGCTTAAGTTACAACTTTTGAAGAGTTAGAAGAGTTAGTTGTTGTAGAGCAATATTTTAAAGGCATTCCTGAACATATAAGAGCCTATTTGAGAGAGAGAGAGGTTAAAAAACTTGACAAAGCTGCTACACTGAGTGAAGACTACATTATAATTAGTAGCAGGCGTAATTATAATGTCAAGTACCAGAATCAACCACGCCCAGGTTTTAAGTCTCATCCAGGTTTCAGGAACAATTTTATAAATGGGAAACCTACAAATAATAATACTCCTCAGCAAGCTAATGTGAAATCCTCATCTAATTTTGCAAGACAGTTGCAAAAGCCTAATGTAATCTGCTTTAAGTGTGGAAGAGCAGGACACTTCAGTCAGGAGTGTTATTGGAATTATCAGTAGTACCGCCAAGCTGTTGGTCAAACAGTAAGAGGTGACCAGTCAAACAGACTGTAAGAACAATGTGGGGAAGAATCGACTACAGGGAAGACTGAAACTAAACAAGCTGAGTGTTTAGCTACCAGTGGAAATGTAACTTCAAGCAGTGAGTGGCTGAGCAGTTTGGAGGCCTTTAAGCCATATATCTATGAGGGTACACTGGCAACTCAGGAAGAGAGTGTGCAGGTACCAGTCAAGATTTTACGTGATAACAGGGAGCAACCATATGTGGTGTTACGTGGTGCTCACCCAATGTTGGAAAGAATCTCACTGGAGATTGCGGTTATTTTGAAGGGTATAGGAGAGAGGAAGTAACTCCTATATGCGCTTACACCTGTCCTATGATTGGTGACAGGGAGTGTTGATTTTGCTGTAAAGGACTCACTCTGGCTGTGGAAGGTGTACATGTTCTGTTGGGTAATGAAGTTGGTGGTGTTCCATTTGTTCCTTGTCCTGCAGTTGAGGATTAGTCCTATGGTAGAGTTGGAGAAGAATAACCCCCACCTGTTCCCTAGTTGTGTAACTACCAGAAGTATGAGGAGAATTACGACTGTTGGTGAAGAAACTGAGGATTTGCACGCCAAGATGGATCAAGTGAAGGATCTTTGAACTCTTAGAACGAATGTTCCAGGGGAGTGATGCCTCCCGGAGCTGACCGAGAAAGGATTTCCCAAGAAAATGAAGAATCTGTTTGTTCTGAAGAGACTCCGAGTAGTCAGAGTGTTCCTGAAAATAGTAGTGAAACTACAGTAGCTGAGGTTGCAGATATTGATAGTTCAACCATTGAAGTTGGACAGGTAACAAGAGAGAAGCTAATGGATTGCGAAGAGGGCATGTTAGTGATTCTTCAGGTTGATCAGGAAGAGGGATGCAACAAATCCTACCTTCGATTATCTGAGTTACTGAAGAATTTGCTGATGAGGAAGTAGACCTTCAGATATACCTGGAATGCTGAATGGGGCGAATATCATCAGATTTTGATTCCATGTCCATTGAGAAAGCAAGTGGTAGCAGTAGCTCATGAATCTGGACATATGGGAATCAGGAAGACTGTGGAGGAGATCATGAGATATTTTTTCTGGGCTGGACTTCATAAAGATGTTAGCAGGTTCTTTCGAGAGTGTCATACCTGCCAGATAGCTGGAAAACCTAATGAAACCATTCAGAAAGCCCTCCTACAACCTATAGGAGTTAGAGGAGGAAACCCTTTAACAAGGTGGTTATGATATGGTTGGACCGCTTCCGAGATGAAGAAAGGAAATGAATATCTGTTGACATTAATGTGTCTTGTTACCAGATATCCTGATCGATCCCTGTTGAGAAAACTAATCTGCCAAGATAGTTGCTGAGAAACTAGTGGAGTTTTCTCAAGTTTGGTATACCAGAAATGTACAAAGTGATAGAGGAACGAACTTTCACTTCCAATTTGTTCCAGGATGTGATGAACTTATTAGGGGTGAAACAACAGTTATCAACTGCTTATATCATCCCAAACTCAAGGAGCCCTGGAAAGGTTCCACCAGACATTGAAAAGTATGCTGACAAAGTATTTGTTCTGAGTCAGGAAGAGAATGGAATGTTGGTTTTCTATATAAATTATTTGAAGTTTAGGAATGCTTATCAAAGAAAGCATGGGGATGTTCACCTGCCCATGAGATGATTTTTTGGAAGAGAAGTGAGAGGACCTTTGAAGATTCTTGCAGAAAATTGGGTAGGAAATCAAGAGGAAATCCAAGGAGAGTATGTGAAGAACTTAAGGAAAAGGTTGGAAGAGATTAGAAGATTCTCTTTAGAAAATCTGAAAATAAGTCAAGAGAAAATGAAAAGGAACTATGATAGGAAGACTAAGCTAAGAAGTTTTAGTGTTGGTCAACAAGTGTTAGTGCTTCCGCCAGTCAAAGAGATTTCCCCTTACCAATAAATTTCAAGGTCCCTACAGGATAATTGAGAAGTTAAGTGATAGAACTTATGTGATTGAAACACTAGAAAGAAGAAAACGACAGAGGAAGATACATGTGAACCTCTTGAACCTTATTTCTCAGAAAACTAGAATGAAACTGTGTCAATAATACAGACAACTTCGTCTACAGAAGACGATGACGCTATGAATTGGGAGCTGAAAGCAAGATGAATAATTCTTCAATTTTGGAAAATTTGGAGATAAACTGAAAACATCTTAATGTTGAACAAGGTAAGGAATTAAGTGAAGTGATTAGAAGCTTCACGAGAGTTTTTTGCAGATGTACCCAGACGTACTAATCTAACCAAACATGAAATCAAGATCCAAGAAGATGGAAAATCATTCAAGCAAAGAGCTTATCGCTTATCACCTTATCATAGAGATGTTCTGACGAAAGAAGTTGAGTATTTGCTGCAACATGGATTAGCAGAACCCAGTTCAAGTCACTTCAGTTCTCCATGTGTGTTAGTGAAGAAACCTGATGGCTCCTTTAGGATGTGTTCTGATTATGGAAACTGAATTCCATTAGTATGGCTGACATTTAATTTTCCTTGCCTCTTCTTAATAGAGCGATTTACTTGATAATATTGGGCAAGCCAAGGTTTGGTTTCCAAGTATGAACTTATTGAATGGGAAAAAAAAAAAAAAAAAAAAAAAAATATTATCAGATACCCTTAGATGGAAAATGGCGAAGTTACCTGGCTAGCTTTTTATTACTCCTTTTGGATTGTACAGTAATACTGTACTGCCATTTGGTCTGATGAACTGAACCAGCCACCCCATTTCAGCGAGTGATGGATCAACTGCTAGGATCTTATGGAAGGAAGGTAGGTGTATCACTTGATGACATAGTCATTTACTCCTAATCAACGTGGGAAGAGCATCTGCAGATGCCGTGAAGAAAGTTTTTTTCAAGAAACTGCAAGAGGCAGGATACCTAAACGTCCACCTAGAGCAGGAGTGAGTTTGGGGAAGGCGACTGTTTCAGTACCTTGGGTTCTTTTTGGAAGTTTGGAAAAGGGCCTTCTCACTCCAGTGAATGCTAAAGTAGAAGGTATCAGTAAGTTTAACCCCCCCCCCCCCCCCCCCCTACTACTAGGAAGCCAGCTACAACAAAGATTTTTGGGCATGGCTAGGATTCTATCGTCGTTTCCTTTCTGTCCAATTTTCTCAGCGTAGTAGCTCCCTTTGACAGACTTAACTAGTCGCCCAAAAGCTAAGTGTTTTTTTTGTTGGGTTTCTTTTGTTTGGACTTCCAGAATGTCAAGAATCCTTTGAGAAGGTAAAAGCCATTTTAACTTCAAGACCAGTGCTTTCAATCTCCAAGCCTTTGAATAAGCAAATTTGGTGATTACAAGTTGATGCCGTCTGACTTGTGGAATTGGAGCTGTTTCTACTTTCCAAGAAGATGAAATAACCTTCTAGAACACCCTGTTTTGTTTTTCGTTTTCGTCTTCGAAACTGAAAACAAAAAGCATCAGAAAAAACTATGCAACTATTGGAAAAAGGCAAACTACTAGCCTTAATCACGATTGCATTCAAAAAGTTTGAAGTGTACGTGAACCAGACCTAGGGAAATGAAGAAGTTTTTAGTGTTGTTTTCTGATCACAATCCCCTTGTCATTTTATATACAGCTGATGACAAACCATCAATCAAAGCTTTTGTTCTTTTTGACATGTTTTCATTTTCATATGCTTAATGGTTTCTTGTACTGTCAATGCTTTTAATTGTTTTTCATTCATTTAATGCATTATGTTATTTTGCATTGTCCTTTATTTTGGTTTAATTTGGTTTTGGATAATATTCCTATTGTGTAATTGTTTGAATCTAACACTTGCAAATTTAATTTGTATTGTTTAATTAAATTTTCATTTCAAATTTTAATTATTGCTTTATGATTTTTAATTTAATTTAATTTTCTTTTTTTGATAAACTTTGATTTTGCCTTTTGCTTAATAATTAATTCAAGAACTAATTAAAACTTTTTGTTTTCCAAGTAATAACAACTTTCCCTGAGGTTGTGAATTTCGAACTTTAGAAATAAATTTTGTATTTAAAATTTTTCGGAAGAGGTTTTCATTTAACTTCCACCAGTATATAACAATAATAGAAATTGATATTTTGTTTTATATTTTTTTAAGGTAAAGAAATTAAGAGTGGATAACTTGTGGCCGTTTCCTTTCACCCCAAATGGAATCCCAAGAAAAATCCAAAGGGAAATACTTAGATTGGAAAATTGTCAGGAGTGATGCCCCTTTAATTAAGATTACCTCACATCTATTTTAATGCACAGAACGTAAAAAAAAAAAAATTTAACAAACTCAAGTAAACAAAAATATTTAATATATTTTGATTAATTGGTAATCTCTCTCTCTCAGAGGCTATTAATGAAATTAACAAAAATGGAGCTGCTGCAGGGTCCTGATTGGAATTGCCCTGCTTTTATTTTTGGTTCGAAACAAAAAGTAGTTCATTCTTAATCGCAAAGCCACTTGCAACCTATTAATTAAAACAAACAAAGTGTTCGAATACAGGCAAGATATATGAATGAGCACAAATTAGTCGGGTATTTACCCCTTACCCCTACTTTCAAAACAGGGATTCAAGGAACTAGAGGCAAGTAAATTATAGGCCTTGTTAGATTCTAACATCACATATTAACGAAAGTGTTATGAAAGGGTACAATGAAGAAAAATAAAAATTATTTTACAAACATTTTCAAAACAAAAACTAATTTGTTTTAATAAAGGCACAACTATGGTTTTCGTACCCGGAAAAAGTACCACAAACCCAACGGTTAGTTTTCCACCCCCAGGTGAAAAACATATTTCAAAAATATGAAAAGCGGAAATGAAACAAATGATGGTTTATTTTTTAGGACTTTGGCAAAAGATTTTGGATAAAGTAGACCATAAATTATTATTAGCGAAGAAAATTAGAAAAACAACAATATCGGAGGATAAAGTTAGGAAGATGTTTAAAAGAAATTTTTACACAACGAGAAAACAGTATAGTTATTGCAAAACGACGAGAAATCGGATGAAAGCCAAGGTAATATCCATGGTTGGCCTGCAATGGTACGAGGTGTTAGCTGCCATTACTGGTTTGTTTATGTTATGATTGAAAACTAGAACAATAATGTTTTTAACGGATTCGTAGTGAGTAGTATTTCGCAGATGACACAAGAATAAGTAGAGAAATTAACTTGTTGGGATGAAATGATAGGAACGCACTTCTACCAAAGAGACCTTAACAAAGTATATTTGATTGGGCAGATATAAATAGGATGGTATTTTTAACTCCTGATAAATTTGAATCCAATAAATAAATTTTGGAGGGGACAGAGAAAGAAAGCTATATTGCATATAAGGGACCCTAATAATGAGACCATGCACGAAATAAAGGAAGCAGTTTAAAGACCTTGGGTGATGATGTGAATAGGAACATGTTATGCAATTTGATCAAATAGCAACTCTGTTGGCGAAAATTTAAAGAAACAAAATGGGAATGTTTTGACGGCCACTTCCAAAACAAGAAAAGCTGAACAACAATGATTATGCTTTGATAAAACAACTATTGTTCGTAGTCCTACTTGCAATAGTTGCAATAGTGATTAGGCAACCCAACCCCCCACTATGACAAAACAAGGATATTGCACAAATAGAGAGTGTAACGAAGGTAACTTTTAACAGCTAGAATAGACAGAAGTTTGAAGGACCCTAGACTAACTGGGAAGGGACAACTGACAATTCTTAAAATTATATAGTCTGGCAAAGGAGAAAGAGGAACGCTACATGATAATTCATAGGCTGGAAACAGATAGAAAGGAATAGCAGAAAATATCATGGAACTAAAAATCAGCAGAACGAGCAAGCAGAGGTAGATTAATAGTGCCCAAAAATTACCACCAAAAGGAAAAATAAGGAAAGCACCACAGGACAATTAATCCACTAAAACACACCCCAGCATCGATACTGCAGCGTCCTATTTCAAGTGCGTTGCCAGCTCAATCTGAGGAATATTACATGGGAGTGAGCGTAAGATGTGTTTTAAGAAGTTAGCTCGATCCAATATCTACAACTGCACTCCCGAGTACCATCCCAAGATTGGAGATGCAAAAATATACCGGAAGATGTCACAGCACCTCGCTGGTAGACATTAGAGGTTATCCTCACCACTGAGGGACCCTATGGGGCCAACCCGAAACAAGATGTAAGGTCTGTTAAGGTTCCTGGTAAGTGATAAAGGTTCCTCTCTCTCTCTCTCTTCTCATCTCCTCGTTCTCCGTCTTCTCTCCTCTCTCTCTCTCTCTCTCTATATATATAATAATATTATATTTTTTATATATATTATATATTATATATCTGTATATTATTATATATTATTTTATTCTTTCGCTCCTGCTCTCTCTCTCTCGCACCTCTCTCCTCTGACTTCTCCTCTCTATCCTCCATCTCTCTCTCTATTAATTAGGTATATATATAATATATTATATATATATCATTAATAAGTATACAATATATATTATATATATTAAGCACGTTTTATTATCTATAACCACGCACAGAAGCGTAAAAAACTTGAAAGCATAACAAACCCAGTTCAATAAAAAAACCACTAACATATTAAACAACTTCACAGAATAGCAAGTTCATACCCGAAACAAAAGTTTCAGACGAGGAATCTAAAAAAACAAATCTCAACAGTTCACGGTAAACCATTCATAATGAGAGTCATTGTCCGTTCACCAGGAGCCAATGGTCCAATTTTTCCTGTCCCGTAACAAATTAAACGTGTCAAGGTAGGGAGGTTGAATCGGAGTAAACCGTTTTTTCAGTTTTTTCTTCGAGTCCCCTGTGTCGGACCAAAAAGTTCATGTTTGGGGTTTTTATTTATTTTTGGGGCGACTTTTATCATTTGTTTTCTTTTCCGGGGGGGTTTGTGGGGAAAATACAGTGCTACAGGAAGGAAATGTGCTCTTTGCTACAACAACAACAACAAAAACAAGCATCAATTACAGCCAAGCCCTTGCAGATGAATTTTATGCTTGACCTAATATTAGCAGCAATTGACCTTGGGACCATCGACGAACCGGGATGGGTCTCCCCCCCCCTTTTTGGGGGTTTTTTTGGCAATTTTTTTTTTCACAAAAGTTGCATTTTTACCACCAGAGGATCTTTCATCCCATTCACCAACTGATTCCCTGATCCCGCCCTTTGTCTTGGTTGTTTTGTATGATGTTTTCACGTTGCATTGGAACGAGTGGTTATTTCAGCAACGGGAACCAACGGCTTTACGTTGACTTCCGAACCAACCCGGTCGAGAGTGAAACATTATATCACCAAAGAAATACACATCTCTCACCCTCAGTGGGATGGCCGGGAATCGAACCCCGCGGCCACCGAGTGTGGCACGCCAGCACCATACCGAACCACGCCACCAAGGCGATCTGATCAGCTTTTGTCCTGCCAATCGATTTGCTTAGCAGCAGAAGCTCCGAGTATGTTGCAGTTAAATGATTTGATTTTTTTTTTATTTTACAGATTTTTGGCATTAAGCCAAGACACTGGGGCAACCTAAGGCCATTCCAGCGCTGAAACGGAAAACTTGACAGTAAAAACGGTCTGGCAAGGTGTAACTGGAAGAGGGTGGACAGTAAGATGGAGGAAAGAGAATGTGAAAAAAAACGGATCTATAGTAAGAATGAAACGTAGTTGGTAGTGAGGGGGCCGAAGGGACACTGGCAAGAGCAAAAGTAAAAAAAAACAACCTTTAAGTAATTGCCTGGAAGAAAGAGAAATATGGACGGAGGTACAGTAAAATAATGAAAGTACGCCGTGCCAAAGAACCTTAAGCCAGTATGGCATTACATTGCAACCGAATGAGGCTCACCTGACTGCACTATAACCCCTCACGAAGGAATTTGCAGTAAATGTTGCCTTGCTGTCCAACTTTCTCATTTCAGCCAGAGGTGCTTTTACTTCCTAATACCACTGGGACTAATGAAGTCCAGTCACCCAGAGGAGGGAGTGGTAGGATGTCATGCAATAGAAACCTCCGAAGTTTTCCAAGCGAGAAGCGAAGAAAGCGGAGAAAAGCAAAGAAGCAAAGAAGCGGAGAATGCAAAAGTAAGGAGGAAGCAACAAAGAAGCGAGAAGCGAAGAAGCAAAGAAGCGCAGAAGCGCAGAAGCGAAGAAGCAAAGAAGCGGAGAAGCAAAGAAGCGAAGAAAGTCGGAGAACGCGGAGAACTGAAGAAGCGGAGGAAGCGGAGAAGCGAAGGAAGCCCAAAGAAGCGAAGAAGCAAAGAAGCGGGAAAGCAAGCGGAGAAGCGGGAGGGGGGTGAGGGGGCGGAGAAGCGAAGAAGCGGAGAAGTCAGAGTAATGCGAAGAAAGCGGAGAAGCGGAGAAGCGTGGAGAAGCGAAGAAGCGGAAATCGGAAGCGAGAGCGGAGAAGCGGAGAAAGAGAAGAAGCGGAGAAGCCAAAGAAGTGACGAAGTGGGAGAAGCTGAGAAAGTGAACGAAAGCCGAAGAAGCGGAAGAAGCGGAGAACGCGAAGAAGCGAAGAAGCCAAAAGAAGCAAAGAAGAACGACAAAGAAGCAGATGAAGAACGGGAGAAGCGGAGAAGCGGAGGAGCAAGAAGAAGCGAAGAAGGGGAGAAATGGAGAAGCGGACAATGATGGGAAGGAAGCGAAAAGGAAGAAGCGGAAGAATGCGAACGAAGGCGGAGAAGCTGAGAAGCGGTAGAAGCGGAAGAAGCGTAAGAATCGGAAGAAAGCGAAGACGGAGGGAAACGAAAAAAGCGGAGAAGCGGAGAAGCGGAGAAGCGGAGAAGCGAAGAAGCGAAGAAGCGAAGAAGCGCGGAAAGCAAAGAAGGCGAATAAGCAAAGAGCGAAGAAGTTGGAGGGAAGCGAAGAAGCGGAGAAGCGAAGAAAGAGGAGAAGCGGAGAAGCGAAGAAGCGGAGAAGAGTAGAAGCGAAGAAGCGGAGGAAGCGGAGAAGCGAAGAAGCGGAAAAAGAACTGGAGAACGGAGAAGCGGGAAGAGGCGGTAGAAGCGGAAGAAGCGGAGAAGCCGGAAGAAGCGGAGGAAGCTGGAAGAAGCGGAAAGGAAGCGGAGAAGCGAAGAAAGCGGGAAAGAAACGAAGAAAGCTGAAAGGAAAAGGCAGAGCAGCGGAAGGGCGAGGAATAAGCGAAGCGGAGAAGCGGTAGAAGCGGAAGAAGCGAAGAAGCCGGAGAAGAAGCGGAGAAGCGGAAGAAGCGGAAGAAGCGGAAGAAGCGGAGAAACGCGGAAGAATCGGAGGGAAGCGGAATCGAAGCCGGAGAAGACGAAGGAAGCGGAGCAAGCTGGAGAAGCGGAATAAGAAGAGGAAGCTTGAGAAAGCCGGAGAAGCGGAAGAAAGCGGGAAAGAGCCGGAAGAAAGCGGAAGCAAGCGGAGGAAAAGCGAAGAAGCGGAAGAAGCGGAAGAAGCGGAAGAAGGCAGAAGAACGGAGAAGCGGAAGAAGCAAGGGAAGCGAAAGAAGGAGAAAGAAGGGGAGGAAACGGAGAAGCGGAGGCGGAGGAAGCGAAGAAGCGGAGGGAGGGCTAAGAACGGAGGCAAGCGGAAGGGGGAAGGCAAAGAAGCGGAGAAAGCGAAATCGGAAGAAACGGGAAAAGCGAAGAGGCGGAGAAGCCGGAAGAAGCAAAGGAAGCGGAAGAAGCCGGAAGAAGCGGAAGAAAGCAAGAAAAGCGGAAGAAGCGAAGAAGCCGGAGAAGCAGAAGAAGAAGAACAAAGGAGCGAAAAGCCGGAGAAAGCGGAGTAAGCGGAAGAAGCGGAAGAAGCGAAGTAAGCGGAGAAGCGAAAGAACGCGCAAAGAAGCAAAGGAAGAAGGGGAGAAGCGGAAGAAGCGTGAGAAGCGGAGGGAAGCGACGAAGCGGGAAGCGCAAGAAGCAAAGAAGCGGAGAAGCGTAAGAAGCGAGAAAGCGGGAAGAACTAGGGAAGCGGAGAAGCGTAAGAAGCGGAAGAAGCGGAAGTAAGCGGAAGAAGCGGAAGAAACGCAAGAAGCGGAGGAAGCGGAAGAACGGAAGAAGCGGAAGAAAGCGAAGAAACGAAGAAGCGGAAGAAAGCCGGAAGAAGCGAAGAAAGCGGAGAACGAAGAACGAGAAACGGAGGAAGCAAAACGGAGAAGCGGAAGAAAGCCGGAAGAACAAAAGAAGAAGAAAGCGGAGAAGCGAAGAAAGCGTAAGAGCGAAGAAGCTGAGAAGACAGAGAAAAGCGGAGAAAGCGGAAGAATTGCGAAGAAGCGAAGAAGTGGAGAAGCGGAGAAGCAAAGAAGCGAAGAAGCGGAGAAAGCGGGACCGGAAGAAGCGGAAAGAAGGGCGAAGAAGCGGAGAAAGCGAAGGAAGCAAAGAAGCGGAAGAAGCGGAGAAAGCGGAAGAAGCGGAGGCAAGCCGAAGAAGCGCAACAAGTGAAGAGCGGAAGGAGCGGAGAAGCGGAGGAAAGCGAAAAGCAAGCGGAGGAAGCTGGAAGAAGAGCAGGAGAAGCGGGAGGAAGCGGTAGAAGCGAAGAAGCGGAGGAAGCCCGAAGGAAGCGAAAAGAAGCGGAAAGAACGCGGAGAAGCGGAGAAGCGAGAAGCGGAAAGCGAAGAAGCGAGAAACGGGAAAAAGAAGCAAAGGGGAAAGCGGAGCAAGCGGAGAACGCGAAGAAAGCCTAAGAATCGGAGAAGCTGGAGAAAGCGAAGAAGCTCAAAGACGGCAAAGCAAGGCAAGAGCGAAGAAGCGAAGAAGCGGTAGAACGCAAGAAGCGAAGGAAGGCAAAGAAGCGAAGAGCGGAGAAGCGGAAGAAGCGGAGAAGCGAAGAAGCGGAGAAAGCCGAAGAATGACGGAGAAGCGGAGAAAAAAGCGAAGAAGCGGAGGAAAGCCGGAAGAAGCGGAGAAGAAGTAGAAGCCGAAGAAGCGGAGAAGCGGAGAAGCGAAGAACGAAGAAGCGGAGAAGTGGAGAAGCTGAAGACGAAGAAGCAAAAGTGAAGAAGCGGAAGAAGCGAAGAGTGGGAAGCGAAGAAAGCGGAGAAGACGAAAGAAGCGAAGAAGCGGAGAAGAGTAAGAAGGGAGAAGCGGAGAAGCGAAAGAAGCGAAGAAGCGGGAAGTGAAGGAGAACGAAGAAGCGGAAGGAAAAGCGAAGAGCGGAAGAAGCGGAAGAAGCGAAGAAGCGAAGAATCGAAGAGTGCGGAAGAAGCGGAAAGCCGGAAGAAGCGGAAGAAGCGAAGAAGCGAAGCGGAAGAAGTGGAGAAAGCGGAGAAGCTGAGAAGCGGAGAAGCGAATCGAAAGGATAAGCGGAGAAGCGGAGAAGCGTGAAGAAACCGAAGAAACGGAGAATGCGATAAGAAGCGGTAGAAGCTCGGTAGTAGCGAAGAGCCGTAGAAATAACGGAGAAGCGGATGAATTGCGAAGAATGCGAAGAAGTCGGAGAAGTGAAAATTACGGGAGAAGCGAAGAAGCGTGGTAGAAGCGGAGAATCGAAGAAGCGGAGAAGCGAAGTAAGCGGAGAAACGAAAGAAATTGGAGAAGCGAGAAAGCAGAGAGCGAGATAGCGAAGAAGCAAATTTGAAGCCATGTTAAGCGGAGAAGCGGAAGAAGCTGAAGAAGCGAAGAAGCGGAGAAGCGAAGAAGCGGAGAGCGGAGAAGCGAAGAAGCGAAGAAGTGGTTAGAAAGCGGAGAAGTCGAAGAAGCCTGAGAAGTGGAAGAAGCGGGACGAAGCCGAAGAAGCGGAGAAGCGAAGGATGCAAAGAAGCGGAGGAAGCGGACGAAGCGGAGAAGTTGAAGAAGTCTATAGAAGTGAAGGAAGCGGAGGAGCGGAGTTAAGCGGAGAAGCGAAGGATTGCGAAGTAAGCGGAGAAGAAAGCAATTGCATATTTTGCTGTTCCATAAAACAGTTCCCTTTCATTAAATACTTATCCTCTTAAATTTTATCGATGTTTATTTATCAATCTCATTTATTGTTTCTTTTATAATGAGATATCTCTTCTTTCTGTATTTCATCTTACCTCATCTTGCTTCTTTCTAATGAACACGATCTACCACCCAATACAATTCTTATATTTTAACAATTTATGTACAGTCTATTTATTTATTTATTTACGTATGTATTTATTTATTTGGTAATTTATGTTTCTAATAACTGATCTTCCCTGTCTGTATTTCCCAGTACCTTCTGTTACTTTTTTCGAATGGACACCATATTTCGAGTCAATGGACCCTTTGGTGGGCTAATTCCATATGAATAAGGTTCCCCTTAATGATAATTATTCATTATTGTACCACAAAGACCTCACAATCTGCCAACTCTTGTTTCCCACTTAGAAGTGGTATGCCGAAACGTGTGGAAAGAAAGAGGATCGAGGAGTGAAGAAGAGGTCAACCTTTCGTGGCTGTAACATCTGATGGGGACGTTTCAACTCTCACAGGAAAAGCGATCGTCTGAATATAACAAAAACCCAAAAAGCCTCTTCAGCTAAGACCACGCCACAGAGAGTTACAGCAGTCAACTGAGTAGGATACACTGGGAACGCCGAAAGTAAACAAATACAACACAAACAACAGAAGTAAAACGACAAACACAATGCAGCTAAAAGTTTAAGTATATCCACTGAGCTGATTAACAGCTCTCCCAGGGCTGGCCCGAAGGATTAGATATTTTTTTACGTGGCTAGGAATCAATTAGTTACCTAGCAATGGGACCTACAACTTATTGTGGGATCCGAACCACATTATATCGAGGTATGAATTTTTCATAACCAGAAATAAATTCCTCTGATTCCACGTTGGCAGAGCAGGGAATTGAACTTGCGACTACCGAATCGGTAGGCAAGCAGGTAAACCACTCTTCCAACGAGGAACTAGCTAACATTCAAAACAGGTCATTATGAAACCCAATAGGTCGGCTGTGTTTCGTCCCTTCGGTTCGGCAGTTTTTAAGTATAAATGGGGTCAGTGGCCATTGGTTTGGTTTGGCTGAAGCCTCCCTGTCTGGGTAGATAGTTTAATGAGAAACTTCCCCTTGCTATAATTATAATAGTAATATGCGTCACTGAGAGAGAGAGAGAGAGAGAGACCTTCCATTCTGGATGAAACTTCAAATGGGCAAATGATCAATTCACAACCCAGTGGTGCTTTACCAATGGGACAATTGTTGGTGAAACAATTGGCCCCTTGATGAAACAAGCACCTGTAGCCAAGAGCTGGCTGGCCAGCATGCTTCTCCAGGAGCACTCTTGACTAATTGGTCAACTCTTGGCCATAGGTAGTGTACCAAGTGGACAATAATTGTACCCACCAATTGTCCACTTGGTAAAGTGCCTTTGGGAAAAAAGTTGACCAGTTGGCCAAGACTGAATTGGTCAACTCTTTTGACAAAGTTACCTAACCGAGTGGACAATTGTTGGTGGGAACAATTGCTCTTGATGGAACACCTGCAGCCCACAGCTGGCTGGCCAGTATGCTTCAGAATCTCTCTTGACCAAATGGTCAACTCTTGGGCCAAAGATGATTTACCAAAGGGAACAATTGTTGGTGGGAACAAATGCTCTTGATGAAACACCTGCAGCCAAGACAATTGTTGGTAGGAGCAGTTGCCACTTTGATGAAAAATTTGAAGCTAAAAGCTGGCTGGCTGGCCAGCATGCTTCTTCATAAGCACTCTTGGCCAAAGGTGCTTTACCAAGTGGACAACTATTGGTGAGAACAATTGCCCCCCCCCCCCAATAAAACACCTACAACAAGAGCTGGCAGGCCAGCATGCTTCTTCAGAAGCACTCTTGGCCAAATTGCCAACTCTTGGCTAGAGTTGCTTTACCAAGTAGACAATAATTGGTGGGTACAATTATTGTCCACTTGGTACAGCACCTGTGGCCAAGAGTTGACCAATTGGTCAAGAGTGCTTCTTCAGAAGCATGCTGGCCAGCCAGCTCTTGGTTGTAGGTGTTTTATTGGGGTGTGGGTGGGGGGTGGGGGGGGGGCAATTGTTCTCACCAATAGTTGTCCACTTGGTAAAGTACCTTTGGCCAAGAGTTGAGCTTATGAAGAAGCATGCTGGCCAGCCAGCCAGCTTTTAGCTTCAAATGTTTCATCAAAGTGGCAACTGCTCCTACCAACAATTGTCTTGGCTGCAGGTGTTTCATCAAGAGCATTTGTTCCCACCAACAATTGTTCCCTTTGGTAAATCATCTTTGGCCCAAGAGTTGACCATTTGGTCAAGAGAGATTCTGAAGCATACTGGCCAGCCAGCTGTGGGCTGCAGGTGTTCCATCAAGAGCAATTGTTCCCACCAACAATTGTCCACTTGGTTAAGTACCTTTGTCGAAAGAGTTGACCAATTCGGTCTTGGCCAATTGGTCAACTTTATCACCAAAGGCACTTTACCAAGTGGACAATTGTTGGTGGGAACAATTGCTCTTGATGAAACACCTGCAGCCCACAAGCTGGCTGGCCAGTATACTTCAAAATCTCTCTTGACCAAATGGTAAACTCTTGGGCCAGAGATGGTTTACCAAGGGGACAGTTGGCTGGCTGGCCAGCATGCTTCTTCATAAGCACTCTTGGCCTAATGGCCAACTCTTCGCCAAAGGTGCTTTACCAAGTGGACAATTGTTGGTGGGAACAATTGCCACCCTGATGAAACACCTACAGCCAAGAGCTAGCTGGCCAGCATGTTCCTTTAGAAGCACTCACGACCAAATGGTCAACTCTTGGGCCAGAGGTGCTTTACAAAAGGGAAAATTGTTGGTGGAACAACTGCACCTTGATGAAACAATTGCAATCAAAGGCTGGCTGGCCAGCATGCTTCTTCAGAAGCACTCTTGAACAAATGGCCAACTCTTGGGACAGATGTGCTTTATTAGAGGATAATTGTTGGTGGAAACAATTGGGCCATTGTCGAAACAAATGCAGACAAGAGCAGGCTGGCCAGCATGCTTCCGAAAAAGCACTCTTGACCAAATGGTTAATGCTTGGGCCAGAGGTGCTGTACTAAGGGGACGACAATTGATGATAACGAATGCCCCTTTGTTGAAGCACCTGCAGCCAAGAGCTGGCTGGCTAGCACGCTTCTTCAGAAGCACTTTTGGCCAAATGGTTACCTCTTCAGTTAGGTTAGAAACACCTGCAGCCAAGAGCTATGGCTACCACGCATCTCCAGAAGCATTTTTGGCACAAATGGCTCAAAATCTTTGGCCAGAGGTGTTACACCAAGGGGACAACTGTTGGGGGGAACAGTTGACCCATTGATGAAAACACCCAGCCAAGAGCTGGCTGCCCAAGAGCTGGCTACCATGCTTTCGAGAAGCATTTTTGGCAACATGGTCAACTCTCTTTGGCCAGAAGTGTTACACCAAGGGGACAAACTGTTGGGTTGGGGGGAACAGTGACCCATTGATTGAAACGCTTCCAACCAAGAGCTGGCTGCGAAGAGCTATCATGGCTTCTCCAAGTATTTTTGGGCAATGGTCAAACTCTTTGGCCAGAAAGTGTTACACCAAGGGGACAACTGTTGGGGGAAACAGTGACCCATTGATGAAACACTTCCAACCAAGAGCTGGCTGCCCAAGAGCTGAGCTTACCGGGTTTTCTATGCTTTTCGAGAAGTCATTTTTGGGGCGCAATGGTTCAACCGTCTTTTCCCGGCCAGTTAAATTTTAACACCTTTTAACGACCAAGGGGACAACTGTTGGGGGGAACAGTTGACTCATTGATGAAACACTTCTAGCCCAGAGCTGGCTACCATGCTTCTCCAGGACTCTTGGCTGCACAATCAGCTGAGCAGTCGCCCCTCTTCTTCTCATGGGAACTGCTCTTTGCCGAAAAGTTTTCCACCTTCCATTCTAGAGTGCCTGCATCTAAGCGGTCCACACTTGTACCCAGGGCCCATTTCTTTCTTTCTGCCATAAAGAGACCAGATAAAGAGACCAGTGGCTCTCTTTATCTTTGCTTTTTACCTTTCCTTTTAATTGCTGGTTGATTTTCTTTGATAAACTTCTCAAGTGCCAACTCTTCCAGTTTTCTCACGAATTCAGTCTTCCTTTCTGCCTGCCTCTCCCTCAGTCGCCTTCTCATCTTCCTATACATCTCCCGTCTCTTCATTATCTCCTTTCTCCGCTTTATCAGTCTCTTCCATATCTTACCAAGTAACTCCTTTTCCTTCTCCTTTTTCTTCTCCTCTGTCATTATTTCCATCTC
Source organism: Macrobrachium nipponense (assembly GCF_015104395.2). Lineage (NCBI taxonomy): Eukaryota > Metazoa > Arthropoda > Malacostraca > Decapoda > Palaemonidae > Macrobrachium > Macrobrachium nipponense. Next base: position 49,633,598 of record NC_087220.1, read on the forward strand.
CTTGCCAGGTGCCTCTTCTATATAATTTTCAGAAGTTTCCTCTGCACACATCTCCTGTATCTTCTCTTTAATTATCTTCTCCATCATCTCTCTATTTTCTTTCTCAATCTCCTTTTTAATTCTCTTCCTTATCTTCACTTCAACTCTCTCCTCTATCTCTCTCAGTCTCTCTTCCATCATCTTTCTAAATCTCACCTCTAGCTTGTCTATAAGTATTTCCTCTATCGTCTCTCTTTCTTGCCTTCTCATTTCTGTCCGTTGCAGCTTGTGCCCTTCAAGGTCAGGTCCTTTCCGTTTCTTCTGCACCATAAAGAAAATGTCTCCTTCCTTCGCCATTATGGTGTGTGCAATTTCAATGTCTTTTGCTCTGAGCCACTCTTCAAAGTCTTCTTCCGTCAAAATACTTTCGCCTTCACAAACATCCCCGCACTCGCAGGGCACCAGTGAGCTGCACTTTTCAGAGTGAGAGAATGCAATATCAGCAGGCCTGGGGAGCTTGGTGTCTTCTCCACTTTCATTCTCGTAGCTTTGGAAATTATCCATTCTCTTTTGGAACCAATCCCTTCTCTTCCCTCTTCTATCCTTCCTGTTATTTTTCCTTTGGAGGCTTAGTGCAATGCTCTCCAATTCCTCGTATTTTTTCCGCCCTTCAAGCAACTGCTCTCGAAGCCGTTTCTGTCCTCTTTTTAAATTTCCTATTTCGCTCAACAATCTTCTATATTTTGGTGTATCTCTGCCTTCATTTTCAATACTAACTCCGTCTTCTTGGGCCCTCTTGGCAGTACTGTCAGGCTCTCTGTCCTCCTCCTTCTCCACCTGGTGTGAGATTCCAGGTGCCTCATCATTGGGATGAGCGTTTGGACCTTCCCTCTGGGTCACTATTCTGTCCAATTCTAAATGAGATAAGGCCAGATTGCTCTCCAATTGCTTCTTTTCATCCTCCAGTCTCGCTATGTCCTCTTTCAGGACAACTATTTCTTCTTCCATGACGAAGCCTTGTCTCTCCTGGGTCTTTAAGTGGTGTTCTAAGTTTGCTACAGTGGTTTCCAGAAGCACCACTTTTCTGCTTTCTTCCATTTTCTCTGTCTCAAGGAGAACAATCTTCATCTCCTTTTCATCATTTTCCTTCTGGAGACGACTCAATTCTTTCTCAAGGAGATCAATCTTCATCTCCTTTTCATCGTTTCCACTCTGAAGAAGATTCAGAAGTAGATCAACTTTCATCTCCTTTTCAGTGTTTTCATTCTGAAGGCGTTTTAGTTCTTCCATGAGACCAGTTTGCTTGTCCTCAATTTCTTGCCTCAGTCTCTTCATGTCCTTCTTAGCTTGTCTAAGGTGGACATTTTTGTCCTCCATCGCCTTCAACAACCGAGAGCACTTGCTTTCGAGAGCCTCGATCTCTTTCCGTTGTTTGTCTTCCAGATGTGGACTACTCTCGTCTTGGAGAAGCTGCAGTTTTTTCTCAAGGAGATCGATTTTCATCTCCTTTTCCTTGTTTCCATCTTGGAGACGACTCAGTTCTTCCAAGAGACCGCTTTGCTGGTCCTCCATTTCTCTCTTCAGTTTCTGATTGTCGTCCGCCAAGACCTGCACTTCCCTTTTCAGACCAAGAATCGTCTCTTCATATTGGTCATGTTCCATTTCGCGCTGTCTTCTTAATTCCATGTTCTCCTGGGCGAGCCGTGACATCTCCTGCTTCAGACCAAGAACCAACTCTTCGTTATCGGCTGCCGGCAGTGTTCCAGAATTCTTCCTTTGGCGTCCTTCTTAGCCTGTCTTAGATATTTATTTTTATCCCTGAAGAGTGCGCAAGCAACAAACGTGAAGGATAATACCTGGTTTCTTCGAGTCTGTTCTGAATCTCTTTTTGGTGTTCTTCTTCCTGCTGTTGAATGTAATCTTCATAGAACTTCTTCATGGTCAGCAATTGTTCTTTTGGGTCAGCGGAGTTGTCGGTTGCCTGGTTAATGTCGTACAAACATTTGATCCTCTCTCCTACTCCTCCTACTGGGTTTCTAATGGTAACCTCTGTTCGTGAGAACAGAGCCAGAAATTTATAAAGAATATCAATGCTGGGAAGCAATGTTCGGGCCCAGCATGCAAATTTGTGAAAATTAAACAAAACTATAAACACTGTTCCTAAGAACAGGGCCAACAAATTATAAACAACAACAATGCTGGGAAGCAACGTTCGGGCCCAGCATCCAAACTTGTTGTCAAAGCTAATCAAATTCATGAACTCTTTAATAGTTAGTGAATGCATGATTGTGCCGAGTCAAGAAACCTGACGCAATCATAGTTTCAGAATCTGCCGCCAGCTCCGGTTTGTCTTCAGTGTCTCCGGATTCTTCGGAGCCTTGGCTGGGATTCTTGAGTCTCTCTACGGCCGGTGCTGGCTTCACGAGTCCTTCTCGAAGTCGTTGTCATCGAGAGAATCCTTTTGCTCACACGAGAAGGGGGAAATCATACATAACACTGAACTTTCGTGAGAATTTTCAAATATTAACGTCACTGGGGGATAGGGGTGGGTGAGTGGGGTGGAAGTTGACACTTTAATACTTCTGAAGATAACGAAGGAATTATAAAACCACGCAAGAGCGGAAGTTTCTTTATATGGGACGACGTGGGAAATAACTAAAAAAAATATCTTTGAATCATAAATATGTAATAACGCAAATAAAGACTTATAGGTAGGTATATATCAATAAATGTAATTTATCAATTGACTGGGTTTCTTCAGAGGCTATTTAAAATGAAGATTTCATTGAAAGAAATGTGGATGCAGCTTGGGTTATTTACGGCAACAGAAAACTTTGTAATTTATTTCCTGGTCTCCATAAATTAGATCCAGTCATCTTACGTGTTGTGAAACTTCGCTACAAATTGGATCAAGTTAATCGTTACCTACCATACAAAATATATGCTTAATAACACGTTCACTGTTTAAATGCCGTATTAATCTTACTACGTATTGTTGACACTATACTTTTGTAATGATGTTCACTATTATTTTTAAGATTTTTTACCTCTTGCGTACACACGGTTCCATACGAATAGGTTTCATCTTTGAATATAATAATAAATTAATAAATCAATAAATAATAATAATAAAATAAATCTAACTAATAATTTAATAATAATAATAATAATAATAATAATAAGCGCAGACACTTCTGCACGTGGCCACACTTCGAGACGTCCCAATAACGAATCATGTCATTCTTAAGCAAAAATACCCACGAAATATTGAAATGCGAGTTGAGTGGCACTCGGGGAATATTAAACTGCTAGATAGGGACCAATTCTAATGGTATGTGAGTAAACTGCACAGAAGGGAATGGAATATCAAATCTAGGCCCAAGGCCAAGCGCTGGGACTTCTGAGGTCATCCCGCGCTGAAAGGGAAATTGAGACAAGGAGAACCTTTAAAGTAATGCCTACAGTGAACCACGTGAGGTACACTGATCGCAAATTCCCTATCGTGAGGATGACTCAAATCTAATTAAATAAATACATACACCAAAATAACCATGGAAGGCTCTTCAGAGTAGCATTCCATTACAATCTACAGTAATTACATCATATTCGTACATTTAAATTCAGAGAGAGAGAGAGAGAGAGAGAATGAATCTTGCGAGGTGACGTCACCATCAAGAAATGAACACTGTTACTTCACTCCCGGATAGTATGGGACTATAAATTGCTTCCGACATCACTATTCAGGCACTTTCTCTCTCCCTCTCTCATAATACCTGTATATACGTGTGGCACACCAGTTTTATCTTCATTTCAAAACTAAGATACAAAGTAACTAGCTCTAATATTCTCTCTCTCTCTCTCTCTCTCTCTCTCTCCCCTTTGCGCTACCAGGCTACCAGTCCTAAAAAGGCTTCAGTACCCAATCACCTGGTGGTTGTGTGGGCGTGTGTCCACAGCTGCATTCTAGAAAAAAATTGATTTTTTTTTTGTCTACGGTTTGTATAAAGATACGAATGGCCATCAGGACAACTTACTAAGTACAATTTATCAGCTCATTACATATACATCATTCGATAAGATTACAAACCGAACTCTTAACAATGATTACTTTCCCCTACAGTTATCTTACTTCTTGAGATATTATGCAGTTTCATTGCGTTGAAAAAAAAATAAATATGAAGTTTCTTGACGCTGGAAGAAATAAAGTAAATATGAAGTTTCCTGACATTGGAAATAAAAAAACAATGTAAATATGAAGTTCCCTGACGTTGGAAAAAATAAAAACAAAGTATTTTTTAAATGTAGTATTTAGACACAGCTTTTAGTCAAATTCATAACCAGCTCTGGAAGGCTTCATGTCTTGCTACGTTAAAAAAAAAAAAAAAATCTGCTAAGGGGAAGTAAGGACCAATGAAAGCATTATTCACTGCTTAAAACAAATGGCTTATGAAGATTTGTGTGTTCACTGAAGCCGCTACACTTCTGTTATATAAATGTAAGAGGGCGTGTCCGAAACTGTGTTGTCTGTGAGTCACACAGACTACGAAAGCAATGGCTTGTCTCTGCGTGGGTTTCTCAAAAAGTCAAGTATATCTTAGTTTAACCAGACCACTGAGCTGATTAACAGCTTTCCTAGGGCTGGCCCGAAGGATTAGATATCTTTACGTGGCTAGGAATCAACTGGTTACCTAGCAACAGGACCTATACAGCTTATTGTGGGATCCGAACCAAATTATCTCGAGAAACGAATGTCTGATTCCAAGCTGGTGGGAGCTGGGAGCGAACTGTGGGTTTTTCACGAATGGTCCCGATCAAACAAGTTAGTTTTTGGCCCTATTTGAGTTCGTCAGGTTAATCTCGCGTGGGGCAGCTGGAGATTAAAGTGGGGAATTAATGACGAACTGACTGATAACAGTAATGGTGACTGAGCGAAAGGAGGAAACGTGATAACAAGGATAACGTTGATAAAAATGACGTGAGAAGATATCGTAAAAAGGACTCGTGAATAATAATAATAATAATAATAATAATAATAATAATAATAATAATAATAATAATAACAATGGTGAAGAAATCCATAAAGATGCTAGTCTAATATATATATATATATATATATATATATATATATATATATATATATATATATATATATATATATATATATATATATATATATATATATAATATATATATATAAAGGTTAAAATGTATGAAAAATATATGATTTTAGATATTTACACTTACATCACAGCGGATTTCTTTACCATTTTAGAGACACATGTAATAATAATAATAATAATAATAATAATAATAATAATAATAATAATAGTGGGTTTCTTTTTCGTTTTTTTCGTACTTTTTTTGACTTACAAACTTGTTGATGACCTTATGATGGGAAATTGACCTCTCTATTGCTTCATAGGGGGATTATTGACCCAAAGTTGACCTAGAAAATTACTGAAGGCCTTATGGGGATAAATAATACTGAAGACCTTATGGGAGAAATTCACTTCTCCATTGTTTCAGTGTTAGTTTCAATTATTGAGGGGTGATTTCAACTTTTTGCCCCCAGATTGGCGGGTTCACTTGTGAAGGGGGTGCTTTCGGCTTTTTGTCCATTGCTTCTTATGGGCATAAATCATTCAAAGTTGACTTAGACAATTACTGAAGACCTTATGGGGTTAAATCATTCAAAGTTGACTTAGACAATTACTGAAGACCTTAAGGGAGAAATCATCCAAAGTTGACTTAGACAATTACTGAAGACCTTATGGGGATAAATCATTCAAAGAGTTGACTTAGACAATTACTGAAGACCTTATGGGGATAAATCATTCAAAGAGTTGACTTAGACAATTACTGAAGACCTTATGGGGATAAATCATTCAAAGTTGACTTAGACAATTACTGAAGACCTTAAGGGGATAAATCATTCAAAGTTGACTTAGACAATTACTGAAGACCTTATGGGGTTAAATCATTCAAAGTTGACTTAGACAATTACTGAAGACCTTATGGGGATAAATCATTCAAAGTTGACTTAGACAATTACTGAAGACCTTATGGGGATAAATCATTCAAAGTTGACTTAGACAATTACTGAAGACCTTAAGGGATAAATCATTCAAAGTTGACTTAGACAATTACTGAAGACCTTATGGGGTTAAATCATTCAAAGTTGACTTAGACAATTACTGAAGACCTTAAGGGGAGAAATCATCCAAAGATGACTTAGACAATTACTGAAGACCTTATGGGGTTAAATCATTCAAAGTTGACTTAGACAATTACTGAAGACCTTAAGGGAGAAATCATCCAAAGTTGACTTAGACAATTCTGAAGACCTTTAGGGGTTAATCATTCAAAGTTGACTTAGACAATTACTGAAGACCTTATGGGGATAAATCATTCAAAGAGTTGACTTAGACAATTACTGAAGACCTTATGGGGATAAATCATTCAAAGAGTTGACTTAGACAATTACTGAAGACCTTATGGGGATAAATCATTCAAAGTTGACTTAGACAATTACTGAAGACCTTATGGGGATAAATAATTCAAAGTTGACTTAGACAATTACTGAAGACCTTATGGGGATAAATGAATAATACTGAAGACCTTATGGGAGAAATTGACTTCTCCATGTTTCTTATGGAGATAAATCATTCAAAGTTGACTTAGACAATTACTGAAGACCTTATGGGGATAAATGAATAATACTGAAGACCTTATGGGAGAAATTGACTTCTCCATTGTTTCTTATGGAGATAATCATTCAAAGTTGATTTAGACAATTACTGAGACCTATGGGGTGGGATAAATGAATAATACTGAAGACCTTATGGGAGAAATTGACTTCTCCATTGTTTCTTATGGAGATAAATCATTAAAAGTTGACTAGACAATTACTGAAGACCTTATGGGGATAAATGAATAATACTGAAGACCTTATGGGAGAAATTGACTTCTCCATTGTTTCTTATGGAGATAAATCATTCAAAGTTGACTTAGACAATTACTGAAAGACCTTATGGGGATAAATCATTCAAAGTTGACTTAGACAATTACTGAAGACCTTATGGGGATAAATGAATAATACTGAAGACCTTATGGAGAAATTGACTTCTCCATTGTTTCTTATGGAGATAAATCATTCAAAGTTGACTAGACAATACTGAAGACCTTATGGGGCTAAAATCATTCAAAGTTGACTTAGATAATTACAGGGAAGACCTTATGGGGAAAAAATCATTCAAAGTTGACTTAGACAATTACTGAAGACCTTATGGGGGATAAATGAAAAATACTGAAGACCTTATGGGAGAAAATGATTTCTTCATTGTTTCTGATGGGGATAAATCATTCAAAGTTGACTTAGACAATTACTGAAGGCCTTATGGGGATAAATCATTCAAAGTTGACTTAGACAATTACTGAAGGCCTTATGGGGATAAATAAATAATACTGAAGACCTTATGGGGATAAATGAAAAATACTGAAGACCGTTATGGGAGAAAACGACTTCTTCATTGTTTCTGATGGGGATAAATCATTCAAAGTTGACTTAGACAATTACTGAAGACCTTATGGGGATAAATCATTCAAAGTTGACTTAGACAATTACTGAAGACCTTATGGGGATAAATAATAATACTGAAGACCTTATGGGGATAAATGAATAATACTGAAGACCTTATGGGAGAAATTGACTTCTCCATTGTTTCTTATGGGGATAAATCATTCAAAGTTGACTTAGACAATTACTGAAGACCTTATGGGGATAAATCATTCAAAGAGTTGACTTAGACAATTACTGAAGACCTTATGGGGATAAATCATTCAAAGAGTTGACTTAGACAATTACTGAAGACCTTATGGGGATAAATCATTCAAAGTTGACTTAGACAATTACTGAAGACCTTATGGGGATAAATCATTCAAAGTTGACTTAGACAATTACTGAAGACCTTATGGGGATAAATCATTCAAAGTTGACTTAGACAATTACTGAAGACCTTATGGGGATAAATCATTCAAAGTTGACTTAGACAATTACTGAAGACCTTAAGGGGAGTAAATCATCCAAAGTTGACTTAGACAATTACTGAAGACCTTATGGGGATAAATCATTCAAAGTTGACTTAGACAATTACTGAAGACCTTATGGGGATAAATCATTCAAAGTTGACTTAGACAATTACTGAAGACCTTATGGGGATAAATCATTCAAAGAGTTGACTTAGACAATTACTGAAGACCTTATGGGGATAAATGAATAATACTGAAGACCTTATGGGAGAAATTGACTTCTCCATTGTTTCTTATGGGGATAAATCATTCAAAGTTGACTTAGACAATTACTGAAGACCTTATGGGGATAAATGAATAATACTGAAGACCTTTATGAAATTGACTTCTCCATTGTTTCTTATGGGGATAAATCATTCAAAGTTGACTTAGACAATTACTGAAGGCCTTATGGGGATAAATCATTCAAAGTTGACTTAGACAATTACTGAAGGCCTTATGGGGATAAATGAATAATACTGAAGACCTTATGGGAGAAATTCACTTCTACATTGTTTCTTATGGAGATAATCATTCAAAGTTGACTTAGACAATTACTGAAGACCTTATGGGGATAAATCATTCAAAGTTGACTTAGACAATTACTGAAGACCTTATGGGGATAAATCATTCAAAGTTGACTTAGACAATTACTGAAGACCTTATGGGGATAATGAATAATACTGAAGACCTTATGGGAGAAAATGATTTCTTCATTGTTTCTGAAGGGGATAAATCATTCAAAGAGTTGACTTAGACAATTACTGAAGACCTTATGGGGATAAATCATTCAAAGAGTTGACTTAGACAATTACTGAAGACCTTATGGGGATAAATAAATAATACTGAAGACCTTATGGGGATAAATGAATAATACTGAAGACCTTATGGGAGAAAATGACTTCTTCATTGTTTCTTATGGGGATAAATCATTCAAAGTTGACTTAGACAATTACTGAAGACCTTATGGGGATAAATCATTCAAAGTTGACTTAGACAATTACTGAAGACCTTATGGGGATAAATAAATAATCTGAAGACTTATGGGGATAAATGAATAATACTGAAGACCTTATGGAGAAATTGACTTCTCCATTGTTTCTTATGGGGATAAATCATTCAAAGTTGACTTAGACAATTACTGAAGACCTTATGGGGATAAATCATTCAAAGTTGACTTAGACAATTACTGAAGACCTTATGGGGATAAATCATTCAAAGAGTTGACTTAGACAATTACTGAAGACCTTATGGGGATAAATCATTCAAAGAGTTGACTTAGACAATTACTGAAGACCTTATGGGGATAAATAAATAATACTGAAGACCTTATGGGAGAAATTGACTTCTCCATTGTTTCTGATGGGGATAAATCATTCAAAGTTGACTTTGACAATTACTGAGGACCTTATGGGGATAAATCATTACAGTCTGGAGTTCAGCGTGTTTTTGTTTGTGCCCATTTTGACTAAATTTTACCCGCTTTTTTGCCAAAAGAAGGTTTTTTTTTTTTTTTTTTTTTTTTTTTTTTTTTTTTTTTTTTTTTTTTTTTTTTTTTTGTTTTTTTTTTTTTTTTTTTTTTTTTTTTTTTTTTTTTTTTTTTACTAAACTTTGGCCCTTTTTTTTGCCAACGACTGAGCGTTATGGCTTTGAGTTAAGTTTTTTCTACATGTTCAAAGCGCATCCTTTCTCCAACACTCTCTCTCCCTCAACCTTCTCCAACAGTCCTTTCTTCCACAATCCTTTTTCTCTCCCTCAATCTTCTCCAACAATCCTACCGCTTGCTATAAAGTATTAGTTTCTTCCATTGTTCAAGTCCTAGTTTACTTACTTACTTACTTACTTACTTGCTTACTTACTTACTTACTTACTTACTTACTTGCTTGCTTGCATGCTTGCTTTCAATTCTGGTGGGCAATTGTTATTTATTGATGTTTTTATTGATTTCTGTTTGCTTTGTTTGCCGTTTTGAGCCTGTTTTTCATTAGGCAGTAATGAGTTCATTTAGCAAGCATCTCTTTTTTCTGTTTTTTTTTTTTTTTTTTCTTTTCACAATGACTGACTACTGCAGCAGCAGCTCCAAAAGAGTGAAGGAAAGGAGCAGAGGGAGAAAGAAAAAAGAAAAGAAGGGAAAAGGGGGAGAGAGAGGGGAAAGAGAGAGAGAGGAAGAAGGGGGGAGAGAGAAAGGGGGAAGGGAGAGAGAGGGATCACCAACTGTATGCTTTTTTTTTTTTTTTTTTTTTTTTTTTTTTTTTTTAGTCCAGCCGCTGATATTTGTAGCTTTTTCACCCCCACACGCCCCCGAAGCTCCCAACCGACCCATCCCACATATGCACCAACCCTTTCCCCTTCCCTACGCAACCGCGCTGTCCCCCCTCCCCCCTCCCCCCCACCCCCCCCCCTATTTTTGGCATATTTTTTCCGCCAACTTTTTTTTTTTTTTTTTTTTAGAAAAATTCGAAAAAAAAATTTTCGACCCCCACATTTTCATTTCAATCCTTTCCAAACTGCACAAAATGCCCACAAACACCTAAGTTGCCGGACACTTTTTTCCGTCCCATTTCAGGCCCCGTAGCCCGCCCGGGAGCTATCCTAGCCTTGTGAGTCACGAGGTAAATTAGATGCTCCCTTTTAAGCTCTAAAACATATTCAAAGGGCATCCAGATACGACGATTCCCCGATTTTTGGCGAGTATTTAACCTTCGGTCCCCCAGGCCAGCAACATCTGGCAACGCCTGTAACCCGCCCGGGTTGTGGTACACGAGATAAATTAGATTCACCTCATACAGGTCTACAACATATTCAAAGGGTATGCCGATACGACGATTCCCCAATTTTTGGCGAATATTTAACCATCCAGCAGCATCTGGCAACCCCCGTAGCCCGCCCTGGAGCTATCCTAGCCTTGTGGCTTACCAGATAAATTAGATGCGCCCTATTAAGCTCTACATCATATTCAAAGGGCATCCCAATACAACGATTCCCCGATTTTTAGCGAATATTTAACCGTTTTGGTCCCTCTGGCCAGCAACATCTGGCAAACCCACCATAGCCCGCCCGGAGCTATCCTAGCGTTATGGGTCACGAAATGAGTTAGATTAGCCTCATGCAGGTCTACAACATATTCAAAGGGCATCCCGATACGACCATTCCCCGATGTTTGGTGAATATTTAACCTTCTTTTCTAAGAGGTCCTCCTTTGTCATCAGCAAAGATCTTCGGTAGTAGGACCCTCCTGGGGGCCCGAGTAGCATTCTCAGTGGTTTCCCTAAAAGGGTCTCTTGTGCTTACAAGTACAAATGGTAAGTGAAATAACCAGATACTTGGCAATTGGGTTAACATATATTAATGGTGTCCAGACACAGATCTTTGGCTACTTCGTGCACCAAGTGTTAATGGTGTCCAGACCCAGATACTCTTGGCACTTCGTCACAATATATATATGTATATATATATATATATATATATATACGTATATATATATATAAGTAACAAGAGCGATCCTATATGAGTTGTATTAATGCACATAATAATGTGTAAGTAATAATAGTACTATATATACTTTATTATTACTTACAATTCTTATGTACATTAATACAACTCATATAGGATCTCTCTTGTTTCTTATATATATATATATATATATATATATATATATATATATATATATATATATGTATGTATATATATATATATATATATATATATATATATATATATATAGAAAGAGTAAAACCAGCACTTGTACATAAACATCCTTTATTTTCTTATGACTACCGGTTTCGGAGTAACTGTCTCCATCATCAGGTCTATACAAAAACACAGAAAGAAAAAAAAAAATTAAAAATCACTAAATTACGATCGATCATTAGAATGAAGAAATGTTACACAAAGGTTACATTGTATATATAATAAAAACAAAGTAATGTTACAAGCATAAAAAAGGGAAAGTAAGCAATATTAAAAAATAAATAAATAAATAAATATATAAATAAATACCTGCATCATGAAGGCATACAAACATACACACTAAAAATTTTAAAAACACAGCATCTCCGTGGACCTCTCGTTGTTACTGAGGGAAGGTTTCAACTTTAAAGTGTAGAGACTTTCTACTATTGCCAGCTCCATGGGGGCCACTCGACTAGAGAGAATGGAAAATGAATCTAACCTAAGAGGGTGATCACTATTTTCTGCGTGATCCCGTATGGCACTGAATGGTGGTTTTGCTAAAAGCCTGTTTGTCCTAACTGATCTTCCCAAGTGTTCAACCATCGTACACGTGCTTGGCGCTTTGTTTTCCCCACGTAAATTGCATTACAGCAATTGCACTCGTATTTATATACAACATGAGACTGTAGTTCTGGGGGTACGATGTCTTTGTACTTGAACAAACCACCAATAGTATACTTAGGCTTGAACACTACCTAACATTAACTTGAGGATCAAAATTCTCTTAAAGTTTTAGTTAGTCTATTTTTTAACAGAAAAACTCTTAGTTACCATAGAAAAACATGGTAAAATACAGTACTGCTTTATTGGCTTTTAAAACTGGAAACTTTCGGGAACAATAACTTTTCTAGCTGTTTACCAACATACGTATCTATGAAAGCATTATTAAAACCGTTTTTTTGAAGCATTTCTTTTATAAACTGAAATTCTGAATGAAGACTAAAATAATTTGACAAATGTTAAAGGCACTTGGGTCACCCAAGTGTACAAACTAAATTGCGTTTATAAACTATTGGGATGAATGAAGAGAATTTAGTTGTGAGTCCTGTAAATGTTGGTTTCCTGTAAAACTGATGTTGAAAAAGTGTTATCGCTGTGTTTACTTATGAGCAGTCAAGGAAAGCTAAAGTATTATTGTTCTCTACTTCTGAAGTAAATTCAATATTTTGGTGTTTTGAGTTAAAATAATCAAGAAACAAGGGTACATGTTCTTCAGATCTAAAAATTAAAAATGTATCATCTACATAACGTCGGTAGAACAGTGGTTTAAAAGAACTGGGACAATTATCTAACCAAACAACTTCGTGATGAGATAAAAAGGCATTGGCCAAAGTAGGACCGAGAGGGTTTCCCATTGCTCACCATCCTTCTTTTTTGTTTATATACATTTGCGTTAAACATAAAATAACATTCAGACGCAGCTAATGTGAGTAGTTTGTGTAACTGTTGTTTATTAAAATTACGGATACTATTTGGAGTCATTAAACAAGTTGTTGATGCATATATCAATGGTTTCTGCTAAAGGAATATTAGTAAATAAAGATTTAACATCGAAACTCACAAGAACACAATTACCTAGTTCTAGATCACAAATTTCTTTGGCAAAAGTAAATGAATCTTTAACTGTATACTGATTGCATGTTACAGGAGCTAAAATAGGAACAAGAAACTTTGACAAATGGTAGTTGAAAGTACCTATAGCTGACATGATTGGTCTGAGCGGGACACCTTCCTTGTGCACCTTGGGGAGGCCATAGAGCACTCCAGGTTTAGATCCAGATGTAAATAGATCGTTATAAGTATGTTCATCTAGAACACCCTCAGACTTCAACTTTCTTAAGAACCTGTTAATACTTTCCTCCTTATTGAGTAACTTTAAAAGAATGTCGTCTTTAACTACTTCAAATTTAGTGTGGTCGTCAAGGATAAATTGCATCTTACTTAAATATTCATCTTTATTTAAAAGAACAACCCCGTTGCCTTTATCAGGTCGTATTACCACTATGGATTTATCTTTGGATAAGCTTAATAAAGCAGAATGCTCTTCCTTAGAGATATTGTGAATAAAATCGGTATGAGGATCAAAATATGGTTTGAACACTTGGAAGATCAGTTAGGACAAACAGGCTTTTAGCAAAACCACCATTCAGTGCCATACGGGATCACGCAGAAAATAGTGATCACCCTCTTAGGTTAGATTCATTTTCCATTCTCTCTAGTCGAGTGGCCCCCATGGAGCTGGCAATAGTAGAAAGTCTCTACACTTTAAAGTTGAAACCTTCCCTCAGTAACAACGAGAGGTCCACGGAGATGCTGTGTTTTTAAATTTTTAGTGTGTATGTTTGTATGCCTTCATGATGCAGGTATTTATTTATATATTTATTTATTTATTTATTTTTTAATATTGCTTACTTTCCCTTTTTTATGCTTGTACATTACTTTGTTTTTATTATATATACAATGTAACCTTTGTGTAACATTTCTTCATTCTAATGATCGATCGTAATTTAGTGATTTTTATTTTTTTTTTTCATTTTTTTTTCTGTGTTTTTTGTATAGACCTGATGATGGAGACAGTTACTCCGAAACCGGTAGTCATAAGAAAATAAAGGATGTTTTATGTACAAGTGCTGGTTTTACTCTTTCTATCAAGACTCCGTATTCCAGGGATAGATCAGTTGCAGATATTATTAGACGACGTTATGGAATACCAGTACTGAAACTCTACAGGTTCATCGAAAATTTGGATCGTAAAGTTCGCAAAGTTCAATGTGACATTGATTTCCTCACTTCCTGCTGTCAACAGAATCTTACTCCAACATTTCTGCGTTTTAAACTCTACAATCATGCTCTCCAGCACTCACGTCTTTACCGGAATTGCCAGCGCCAGTTTCTACGAAGAGAAATTAAAACTAAACAAAGGAATTTTAAACAGCTCAACGAAAGATTAACCCGTTCAATTCTTCAATTTAGGGAGGCTGTATCGTGGCTCGATTTCCATCACCTTTTGTGTTTGATTGAACGTATCAATGGTTAGCGTCTATTAGTCGTGTCCAAATTTGTTCAGGCTAAGAAAGTTAAAAAAGCTAGGTTTTACTGATGATGATGGCATTTCGCATGATATTGTTATTTTCAACCATTCAAATAGGGTACTGAATGACCTTGAAAAGAGAGTCCTTTCTAGGGGGTTAAAGTTTGCACTTTCATATAGTAAACTTGATTTTATTGAACACTTTTGTACTTTTGTTTTAAATATTTTTTAAAAAATTGATTACTCATGAATTTTATGACTCCGACAATAGAGGTTTTTCAAGTTTCAGAAGTTCCTTGAAGCATCTGGCTCAGTCTGCATATTTTGATCCTCATACCGATTTTATTCACAATATCTCTAAGGAAGAGCATTCTGCTTTATTAAGCTTATCCAAAGATAAATCCATAGTGGTATACGACCTGATAAAGGCGGAACGGGTTGTTCTTTTAAATAAAGATGAATATTTAAGTAAGATGCAATTTATCCTTGACGACCACACTAAATTTGAAGTAGTTAAAGACGACATTCTTTTAAAGTTACTCAATAAGGAGGAAAGTATTAACAGGTTCTTAAGAAAGTTGAAGTCTGAGGGTGTTCTAGATGAACATACTTATAACGATCTATTTACATCTGGATCTAAACCTGGAGTGCTCTATGGCCTCCCCAAGGTGCACAAGGAAGGTGTCCCGCTCAGACCAATCATGTCAGCTATAGGTACTTTCAACTACATTTGTCAAAGTTTCTTGTTCCTATTGTTAGCTCCTGTAACATGCAATCAGTATACAGTTAAAGATTCATTTACTTTTGCCAAAGAAATTTGTGATCTAGAACTAGGTAATTGTGTTCTTGTGAGTTTCGATGTTAAATCTTTATTTACTAATATTCCTTTAGCAGAAACCATTGATATATGCATCAACAACTTGTTTAATGACTCCAATAGTATCCGTAATTTTAATAAACAACAGTTACACAAACTACTCACATTATTGCTGCGTCTGAATGTTTATTTTATGTTTAACGCAAATGTATATAAACAAAAAGATGGTGTAGCAATGGGAAACCCTCTCGGTCCTACTCTGGCCAATGCCTTTTTATCTCATCACGAAGTGGTTTGGTTAGATAATTGTCCCAGTTCTTTTAAACCTAAACCACTGTTCTACCGACGTTATGTAGATGATACATTTTTAATTTTTAGATCTGAAGAACATGTACCCTTGTTTCTTGATTATTTTAACTCAAAACACCAAAATATTGAATTTACTTCAGAAGTAGAGAACAATAATACTTTAGCTTTCCTTGACGTGCTCATAAGTAAACACAGCGATAACACTTTTTCAACATCAGTTTACAGGAAACCAACATTTACAGGACTCGCAACTAAATTCTCTTCTTATTCATCCCAATAGTTTATAAACGCAATTTAGTTTGTACACTTGTGACCCGTGCCTTTAACATTTGTTCAAATTATTTTAGTCTTCATTCAGAATTTCAGTTTATAAAAGAAATGCTTCAAAAAAACGGTTTTAATAATGCTTTCATAGATACGTATGTTGGTAAACAGCTAGAAAAGTTATTGTTCCCGAAAGTTTCCATTTTAAAAGCCAATAAAGCAGTACTGTATTTTACCATGTTTTTCTATGGTAATAAGAGTTTTTCTGTTAAAAATAGACTACTAAAACTTTTAAGAGAATTTTATCCTCAAGTTAATGTTAGGGTAGTGTTCAAGCCTAAGTATACTATTGGTGGTTTGTTCAAGTACAAAGACATCGTACCCCCAGAACTACAGTCTCATGTTGTATATAAATACGAGTGCAATTGCTGTAATGCAATTTACGTGGGGAAAACAAAGCGCCAAGCACGTGTACGATGGTTTGAACACTTGGGAGATCAGTTATGGACAAACAGCTTTTAGCAAAACCACCATTCAGTGTCATACGGGATCACGCAGAAAATAGTGATCACCCTCTTAGGTTAGATTTCATTTCCATTCTCTCTAGTCGAGTGGCCCCCATGAAGCTGGCAATAGTAGAAAGTCTCTACACTTTAAAGTTGAAACCTTCCCTCAGTAACAACGAGAGGTCCACGGAGATGCTGTGTTTTTAAATTTTTAGTGTGTATGTTGTATGCCTTCATGATGCAGGTATTTATTTATATATTTATTTATTTATTTATTTTTTAATATTGCTTACTTTCCCTTTTTTATGCTTGTACATTACTTTGTTTTATTATATATACAATGTAACCTTTGTGTAACATTTCTTCATTCTAATGATCGATTGTAATTTGGTGATTTTTCATTTTTTCTTTTTTTTCTTTTTGTGTTTTTGTAGAGACCTGATGATGGAGACAGTTACTCCGAAACCGGTAGTCATAAGAAAATAAAGGATGTTTTTATGTACAAGTGCTGGTTTTACTCTTTCTATCAAGACTCCGTTTTCCAAGGGATAGATCAGTTGCAGATATATATATATATATATATATATATATATATATATATATATATATATATATGTATATATATATATGTGTATATATATATATATATATATATATATATATATATATATATATATATATATATATAATTAACAAGAGAGATTCTATATTAGTTTTATTATTGCACACATACACACACACACACACACACACACACACACACACACACATATATATATATATATATATGTATATATATATATATATATATATATATATATATATATATATGCTCTGGGTTACACGGACTAATCTAGCTACGGGAGGGTAACCAGCTAGTATATATATATATATACTATATATATATATATATTATATATATATATATATATATATATATATATACATATATATATATACATATAGACTCTCGCCCATTGAGAAGTATCGGAAAGTATTGTTATGACCTTGTTTACGTAGTCTTGTTTATTGAGGATAACCACACCTTTGCCTTTATCAGGTCTGTATATTATAATATTTTCTTGCTCTTTTAAGGACTTAAGTATTTTCATATCCTCTCTTTTGAAAAAAGGTGTCCACTTGACCTTAGCGCTCTTATATGTGTCATGCAAAGCAGTTGACATTCTCTGTTGCAAGTTACTCAAATTGTCAGTTAGGTTAAGACCCTTGAGTCTCTGAAACAAGACCTCGAACGGAATTCTACCAAAATGCATTGGAGGAGCTTCTATCCAGAGAAATCGATCTTAAATTGCGTACTGTTGACAAATTAAATGCTGACTGTCACAATCTGCAAACTGCCTTATTTAATAATATGTCATTTCTAGATAAGATTTTGTACAAAAAGTTTTGTGAATTTATCAACAACTTTATCAGCAATGTACATGCCCGCCACCAAAGAAAACTTGAAGCATTGGGTGTTCATATTCCTAATTTTAGCTCTAGAAATAATTGTATTTTTAATATGTCTAGCTATATTTTATCAAAAAGGAAAGAATTTATTATGTCTTTTGGTCTGGACTTCTGCCTTCCGTCCTATAGACCAGGTTTTGCTCATTTTTATTTTCCGTTCGAGGTCTTGTTTCAGAGACTCAAGGGTTTTAACTTAACTGACAATTTGAGTAACTTGCAACAGAGAATGTCAACTGCTTTGCATGACACATATAAGAGCGCTAAGGTAAAGTGGACACCTTTTTTCAAAAGAGAGGATATGAAAATACTTAAGTCCTTGAAAGAGCAAGAAAATATTATAATATGCAGACCTGATAAAGGCAAAGTGTGGTTATCCTCAATAAAAAGACCATAACAATACTTTCCGATACTTCTAAATTTAAATATTTAGGTGAACCAAGCTTTTTAGAAATATTTAAACGTGAAGATAAAATTAACAGATTCTTGAGGAAACTAAAAAATCAGAAAATCATAACGGAAGAAACGTATCAGAAACTTTTTGTTACAGGATCATCCTTTAGCGTTGTATACGGTCTCCCAAAAATTCAAAAAGAGGGCTGTCCTATCCGACCAATTTTTCTTCTTATAATAGCCCAACATACAATTTCTCTAAATACATAGTTACTTTATTTAATGAACTCCCTCAACCTGAACATACAATAAAAAATGGCTTCGATTTTCATAAACTTGTGTCATGCAGGACTCAGATCACTAGTATATGGTTAGTCTCGATGTAGACTCTTTATTTACCAATGTACCCTTAGAAGAGACAATTAACATTATTTTAGACAGATTTTTTTTTTAAATGCTGATGACACATTCCACGGTTTTAATAGAAATTTGTTTAAGCAATTATTGGAACTTGCTGTGCAAGATTCCACTTTCGTTTTTAATGGTGTTCTGTACTCGCAGGTCGAGGGCGTGGCCATGGGGTGCCCTTTAGCCCCGATTTTTGCAAATGTGTTTATGGATTTCTTAGGGAAAAAATTTTTAGCCGAATGCCCAAGTTCTTTTAAACCAACTTTTTACAAGAGATATGTAGATGATACTTTTATTTTACTTAGACATGCGTAGCAGGGTGATGAGTTTTTGGAGTTCGTGAATACTCAGCACTGTAACATAAACCTCACCATAGAAACTGAAAAAGATAACTGCTTACCTTTCTTAGATATAAAGATAATCAGAGATAATAATAAGTTTAATACTTCTGTCTATAGGAAACACACCTTCACAGGAATGGGGAATAATTTTTATAGTTCGTGCTTCATCAATTTTAAACTAAATGCCATCTCCACTTTGGTCTTTAGAGCACTTAGGTATGCTTCTGATTGGAAATCATTCCACACTGAAATTGAATCTTTACAAGATTATTTTTTAACTAACTCGTACCCTACTGAGGTGTTTTATAGAATGGTAAACAAATTACTTAACTTAAACTTCACGGAAAATACCCCTTCCTTTGATGTATCAAAACTACCCATATAAGCCACTATTCCATATTTTTTCAAAAATAAATTAGGAGACCGTATCAAGAAAATTATTGAAAGAGAATTCGGAAGTCTCAAAGTTAATTTAATACCTATTAATCCTCTCAAAATAGGCTCACTTCTTAGTCATAAAGAGAATTTGCAACCGTTTATGCGATCCAATATTATTTACAAATTTACCGGTACTTACGTTGGATCGACGAAACGCTTGTTGCAAGTTCGATATTCTAGTCATTTGGGAGTGAGCTACAGAACTGGCCAGAGGATAACCAACCCTGAATTTTCGAATATAAGAAATCATGCAGCTCTCTGTAAAATTGAAATTAACAAAAAAACATTTTTCCATAATCGACAATACCCAGCACAGCCAATATATAACGAAACTTGAGTCTTTACATATCAACCACCTCGTTCCTTCCCTCAATTCTAGTTAATCCTCTACTCATCTTTTCTTGGCGTAGTCGAGATCTGGGCAGACGACGGTCCTCCAGCCATTCCTTTCTTATCCTTCGCTTTATTAAGGTTAATATTCCTTTTTAATCCTAAATTTCTTCCATTTTAATGTCACCTTGTAAATAATTTTAGTATTTTTAGCTTTCAACAATAATTTTTAAGAATAACTTCAGTATTTTATGTTTTCCTTTTAAAATAGCAAGTAAACTTTAATTATATATTTTTTATAAATGTGAATTGATTTTACATTACAGACTGATGATGTGTCAGGATGACACGAAACGTATCATAATAAACTCCTTAATTGATCTTTTGAGTTTCGGTAACCCTCTGATGACTACATGTTTGCACCTTTTGATGTATACGTATATATATGTATATATATATATATATATATATATATATATATATATATATAATATATATATATATATATATATAGATATAATACATAGTATATGATAATATATAATAATCTCTTTCTCTCTCTCTCTCTTTTCCTCTCCCTCTCGTTCCTTTCTCTTATTCTCTCTTTCTCTCTCCAACAATCACTGTCTCTTACCCTCTTTCTTCTCAGTAATACCAACTCTCCCTGTCTGTTTGTCTGTCTTTTTTCCTCTTTCTTCTCCCTAACACCCGGTCTACTCTCTCTCATTTTCTCTCCCTCTCATTTTCTCTCTCTGTCAACCCCCTTCTAAAACCACCCTCTTTGATGTCATTGATGTTTACCCTATAGTATTCTTTACCAAATGATGTCATATGTATACAGAAAAATTTGTAAAGTAACTCAAGTCTACGGGCATAGCCAGCCCCGTTTCACGGGTAGAACCAGCTCTGTTTCACGGAATCCCTTCTCACCCTTCGGAGGGGGGGAGTAGAAATTTTGGGACCCCGGGCTCCCGAACATAGGTCTTGACCTTCCCAGGGTGGAAACCCATCTCCGATCTGAATCTCAGTCCCGTCAGACCGACGGCCCGGGCGCCCATACCAATCATACATATATACATACATACAAACATACATACATACACACATTGCCTAATATATATATATATATATATATATATATATATATATACACATATATATATACTTATATATATATATATATATATATATATATATATATATATATATATATATAGTGAAAATAGCATGGAGAAAGAAACCCCCTACTTTAGTGGTTTTGAAAACAAAATCATTGTTAAAATCTTTTATTAATATCACCCTCGTTTTTTCCTATAAGGAATGTTTATGTAAAAAAAGCCCTAAGGAAAAAAATCATAATATATAAAATTTGATGTTTGGACTTCCCCTCTTTATGTCGGCCAATCTAGCAAGGATTCAGAAGTACGAATTAAGCAGCATAAGTGTTCTGTCCAAATTGGGCAGACATCCAATGTCATATTCATACATTCGGGTGAAAACTCTCACAGGATAAATTGGACTGAAAGTTCTGTGATTGCTAGATCGAACAATTTCTCTTTATGAAATCTTCTAGAATCTGTTATTATACAGCTTACTTTCAGTTGTAATTTTGACATTTGTAAAATGTTCAAGAATGACTTAAGATGAAATCACTGACTTAATTACAGATCAGTTACTTTATATGCCTAGTTTCTGTATATTTGTATGTTTTATATTTTTTTTTTAAAATGTTCACCTTGCAAAAATTGATGTTTACCAATTGGAGAGTTACTGAGTTATACTTGTATAACATGTTTGTTGGTCAGTCACCTTTTTTGTATAATCTCTCAATCGTCTTGGTCCTGCTTCTGAGCTGTTGGGCCCAATCTTTTGTAAAAACGCAACCCCCATTTTAGTAGGTCTACTAATTCTACAATTGTGTTGGGTTCCAGGTATACATATTCCCTTTGTAATCCTCAACTGTCATTTATATGAGCTTTCTTTGTAAACTTATTTTCATGTTTCTTCAGCCTCCTAAGCAAAGGACAAGAAGTCGAAAGGCCTTGCAGAACTCCGTCGTTTCCTCTTTCCTTCGTGGATTTTGTCTTTATATATTCATGTTCCATATTTTCGTGATTCAGTTACACAAACACATTGTAGACAGATATATTTGTGTTATGTAAAAGCAAATCAATGAAGAATAATCGAATATTTCGTATACTGCTACCACAATGAGTACCATTGTACTCTGCTGATTATCTTTCATAATAGCAACTGGAGATAAAGAAATAAGATAAGTTAAGGACGATTCCCAAAAAAAGAATCTGTTTTTCTCACAGAAGCGAGAGAATGTGTGTTGGAGGAAAGGTGGGGTTGGTTGTTCCTGTGCTTGGTTAATGTGGAAACACACCAGAAGTTGCCACATTTAGCCAGAGATTCATCTCACGTGACTTCAAAGTCTACAGAGCCGGAACTGAATTGAAAAAACTAAAAACTATAACCTTTAATGTGTTACTTATTTGTAATGTATTCATCCCTTAGGTATTTTGAGTTGCTTTAGAATTCATGAAAGATTAACAGACTTTATTCTAAGGCATTACGTTATTAGTTTAATGGCTATTTTAGACTTAGTCCTATTGGTGAACATAGTACCATTGTTTTCAGTCTCTGATATGTGCTACAGCCAGTGTCTCATAGCTTTCACCAGTCTCCAGGAAACTCTCAAGTCCATATTACTTATGTTACTTTATTTGCTTGGTTTAAATTGATTTATTTTGTCACTATTATTGCTGATGATATTAGATATTCAGCTCTATTTATAAACACTTGGTAACTGCAGTTTTAATCAGAGGCCTACTACACTACTGTGTGCTCATAATGATATTAATAATCATTATTTTCATTACAAATGACTGCGTTATCCAAGGGCAAGTAAAAGATCATCTATCAGGTAATTTTATTACAAAAATATTGTATAAAATCGTAAGTCGAACCTTAATTGTAGGTGATAAGAAGACAGCAATCAATCAGAGCATTACATACGAGAAGTACCTACTATATCATTATTGTTCTTTTCAGCTAATTTAGCATTTTTCAGATTATTTCCCTTTTGATTTAACTTAATGACTGGACGAGATTTAGTCACTTGAATGTGATGATGTGAACATAAGCAGTTTTATTTCTCATATGTATGGGCCTACTGTTTAATCAACCTCTTCGATTGTTGGTCCACTACCGGAAGCACCACCCTGGGGTCCACCTGGGGCACCACCTGGCATACCACCGGGCATACCACCGGGCATACCACCTGGAGGAGGACCACCAGCCGCGGCGTACATCTTCGTGATGATGGGATTGCAGACTTGCTCCACCTCCTTCTGGCGGTGCTCGTACTCTTCTTTCTCAGCCAGCTGGTTCGAATCGAGCCACTGGATGGTCTCGTTGCACTTGCTGATGATGGTCTGACGGTCACTCTCGGGGATCTTGTCCTTGAACTTCTCGTCCTCGACGGTAGACTTCATGTTGAAGCAGTAGGACTCGAGAGAGTTCTTGGCTGAGATGCGGTCGCGCTGACTTTCGTCCTCTTCGCGGTACTTCTCAGCTTCGTGCACCATGCGCTCGATGTCTTCCTTGCTCAGCCGTCCCTTGTCGTTGGTGATGGTGATCTTGTTCTCTTTACCCGTAGACTTGTCTACAGCAGAGACGTTGAGGATGCCGTTAGCGTCAATGTCGAAAGTGACTTCAATCTGCGGGACGCCGCGTGGAGCTGGTGGAATACCAGTGAGTTCAAACTTACCAAGAAGGTTATTGTCTTTGGTCATGGCACGCTCGCCCTCATATACCTGGATGAGTACACCAGGCTGATTGTCTGAGTAAGTGGTGAATGTCTGGGTCTGCTTAGTTGGGATGGTTGTGTTACGCTTGATAAGCGCAGTCATGACACCTCCAGCAGTTTCAATACCAAGAGAGAGAGGAGTGACATCAAGTAGAAGCAGATCTTGAACAGTTTCAGACTTGTCACCACTAAGGATAGCAGCCTGTACAGCAGCACCATATGCGACAGCTTCGTCAGGGTTGATGGATTTATTTAAATCTTTGCCATTGAAGAAGTCCTGCAAAAGTTTCTGAATCTTGGGAATTCGAGTAGAGCCTCCAACTAAGACAATGTCATGAATCTGAGTCTTGTCCATCTTAGCATCACGAAGAGATTTTTCTACTGGCTCCAGAGTTCCTCTAAAGAGATCAGAGCAAAGTTCCTCAAAACGAGCGCGAGTAACTGAGGTATAGAAATCAATGCCTTCAAAGAGAGAGTCAATTTCAATGCTCGCCTGAGTTGAAGATGAGAGAGTACGCTTGGCGCGTTCACAGGCAGTTCTTAGCCTCCTGATAGCACGCTTGTTTGATGAGAGATCCTTTTTGTACTTTCTTTTGAACTCTTGCATGAAGAAGTTAACCATCCTGTTGTCAAAGTCCTCTCCTCCCAGATGAGTATCTCCAGCAGTGGACTTTACTTCAAAGATACCATCCTCAATGGTCAGAATAGACACATCAAAGGTGCCACCCCCAAGATCAAAGATCAGGACATTGCGCTCACCCCCAACTTTCTTGTCAAGGCCATAGGCAATAGCAGCAGCTGTAGGCTCATTGATGATACGCAAAACATTCATACCGGAGATAGTGCCAGCATCCTTTGTGGCCTGTCTCTGGGAATCATTAAAGTAAGCAGGGACAGTGACTACAGCATCCTTGACTGTGTGGCCCAAATAGGCCTCAGCAGTCTCCTTCATTTTGATCAAGACCATAGAGGAGATCTCTTCTGGGAAGAATGTCTTCGTCTCGCCTTTGTAATCGACTTGAATTTTTGGTTTGCCGCCATCGCAGATGACGTTGAATGGCCAGTGCTTCATGTCGCTCTGCACCGACGCCTCATCGAACTTGCGGCCGATGAGTCGCTTGGCGTCGAAGACCGTGTTGTTGGGATTCATGGCGACCTGGTTCTTGGCGGCATCTCCGATCAGTCTCTCAGTGTCTGTGAATGCCACGTAAGAGGGAGTGGTTCTGTTGCCTTGGTCGTTGGCTATGATTTCCACCTTTCCGTGCTGGAAGACGCCCACGCACGAGTAGGTCGTGCCCAGGTCGATGCCAACAGCTGGAGCCTTCGCCATTCCTGGAAAGATATATGAATGAGGTTGAGATATCTGTCACTTGAATGTAAACAATCTGCAGGTATACTCTTTTGGCTACTGGGCACATTTGTGGTATACAGCCTGACAGTATACCATTCTGAAGTTTTATTATACAAGATTATGTTGATATCAAAAGAATGAAAAAATATAGTTCACCCATACAGGACGTTAAATCAAACCAGATATCCCCTATATCATAATTACATTTTTATAATTAACCGACATTTCTATTCTCTTCTTCAATCTTTGCAAAACCTGAAACATCCAGTTTTTGTTGAAATTCTTTGTCATAATTGCAGTCTAACTAGAGTCGGGAAATTCCAGCTTGGTGACACAAGCCAAGATTTTTATCAGATAAAAAAAAAAAGGCATAATTTAGTCCTGATCGCAAATTAGGTTTAAGAAAGAGGGGAAAAAGTCTGAACTGATATGTACAAGGGAAAGACAAATATGGACGCCCTAAAGAAAGGCTGAGGGGAACTATTTGAAAAAAAAGTCAATCACGCTTCCTACACGCAAAGGTCAATCATTGGAAGAAAGTTGAATCGTACGCCCAGGGATTAATCATTGCGTCTTTCAGGCGATCTCCACATACGCCTAACAGTTCATTTCCCGTGTGTCATCGCACTGAACTAAGCAAAAGAGAGAGAGATATCCCAGTCCCCTCCTGGCCGAGAGCCACGATATCTAAATGAGGATTGAGGAACCGTCTCTCCCGGTCGCTTGGTTTGAGAATTGAGAGCTTGCCAGCAACGCCGGAACGGCCGTTGTTCCCTCTTAATTCTACTTTGCCAAGTTGTTCCTCTCAAAAGTGTACTGTTTCTCAGATTAATTTTGACCGCCATGTTCTCAAATCTTACTCCATATCTCTGCTGGGCCGCTATATATCTTTACAGAATGTTACACATTTAACTGAATAACATTTTTGCTTCTAAATATGTTTCTACAAGTCGCTATAGCAATGAAATTTATATGATTTAAATATAGCTGTATATACGGAAAGTTATCACGAAGATTTTCCAGCTTTCATTGATGGTTCACTGCTCTTAACATACATACCGAATTTCTCGTATGTTATTGTTGTCATCTCTCATAATGAATACAATCATATAAAGCAAGATAGGCTTATACAGAATAGAAACATCCATATGTGTCAATAGCAAATATATATATATATATATATATATATATATATTATATATATAAATGAATAAATGTATATACTACAATCAACAACAGTTAAAATCAGGCAGAACACAAAAGGAGTCGTATAAATCTCTAGTCTCAGAGGATAAAATAGACACATATTTCCTTCCATCCTACAAATGTCGAAGGTTATAAAGTATTAATAAAGGCATTTTTTTCGTTTTGCAGTAGGATTGTGCTACGGAGAGGGAAAAACACTGGTTTCATACATTAGCAACAGCAATGATTGCTCCGAGTCCCATCGTGGAAATATAGAAGAGGAAAGATTGAGTTAAGTGATAGAATATTAGCTTTCACAGGTAGGGTGGATATTTTGAAAGATTATTCATTCATTTATTTAAGAAAGAAAGGAAAAACACCGGTTCACTTGCCGGAATACGTTCACGTTCGTATAGGTCTACTGATTAGATTTGGACGTGTAGGATGCACATACATGCGGTATATGTTATCACAAACACCTGCCCTCACCTTCTTTTAGCCACAAGATGTGGGAGAATGAAACAGAAAATAATTTCGGCGAGTTAAATAGAAGAACTGACAATGGAAAATAAAACTTGTCGTGTTATTGCTTCAGATCTGAGGGTACTGGCTGCGCGCCCCTGCCTATATAGACCCGGTAGTAGTAGTAGTAAAGGGAGAGGAGTCTTTGTAACGGCTCAAGCATCTAGCTTGGGCTCGAAATAAGAGTGCCAACTTTCCTTTTGGCAGCCGCCATATTGGAAAAGGAAATGTTCGATTGACAGTCGTATAATTTAGTTTTAACCTATGAGTTTTTAGTCTGTTATTAAGCAATTTGAACTGCCAAAGGGAAAATATGGCTATTTAATACCGACTATTTATGAAAAAATATACTTACAACGATCCTACATCGCTTACAATGATTCATTCATGCATATGGTTAATATATCAACTTCTTTTGTATGCTCTCGGTATCACCAGACGCATATAATCGATACATTGCATAAACACGCTATAATATACCTCATGCGATTTCAGGAATACATAAGATAAGATGACATAATCAAGCCAATTTTGGCACTGTCAGGCTAAACTGGCGCTCTAGAAAAATAGACTCTCACCCATTGTATTTTTAACTCCCAACTCCCGGTTCCAAAAGAACCTTCAAGAACAACGTTCACCCGGCTTCCTTCGTTATGTGACGCGAACACAATGTTCTATTTATAACGGACAACGATCCAATTACCATACTGTCCCTGTTTTCTGATTCTATGGGACCCCGGCGTTGTCACTATCCTTACGCCTTCTCGCGCCAAGTTTACCCGGAGTTTATACAATTCTTTATAGTCTATGGTCCGGATATAGGCCTATGTTTCGAAGAAAATGGGATATATATGACGTCAACAGTCATTTCTGTCACACAAGAATGACGTGAGACGATTCGTAAACCAATAAGCTAAGTTTTAAATATGTAAATTACTTTTATTTGTGAAAAATAACGCGAAGAATGGGTGTAAGTGGACTTTTATTGTGGAGGGATGGCGCGGGTAGTACCACTCAGTTATAAAATATCGGTCTAAATAAGCAACCTATATTCACACATGATTCTCAAGGCATAAAAGTGCCTGCAAAGTATTTTTTAAATAGATATTTAGATATAAATTTTCCCAGAGGAATTTTCAACTTCTCCTGGCTTAGAATTCCCTTACGACTTTCGTTCAGATGGATATCTTAGGAGTGACTGAATTTTGACAGGTTTAGCATTTACCATTCATGTCACTTATCATAACTCCAGTTATTCTTTTAAATATTTAAATAAAGTTGGTAACTTTAAAGAAAGAAAGGAAGGAAGGAAGGAAGAGTGGAAGAAAGAAAAAAAGAATTCGACAAAGTTCTACCAAACTCTGCGACAGCCAAAGTGACGTCATCATCATTATGCCATTGTCCAGTGCATTCACCTTCATTCGAATCCTCGGCCGGTGATTGACACTGCGAAGTTGTGCCACGTTGTTAACTTTGAGAAAACAAGACGATCTTTTATTTTCATTTACTATCTAAAAGATGTAAATATATAATCTAATTGTTAGTTTATCAAAATAATCTTGTTATTCTTTCACATTTGTTTTTAAAGGTGGACCAAGCCGGAAAAAATGCAAGGGATTTGAACACACCTGTTGGCTCCGGTCTCCATAGAAGACGCTAGAATGAAGTAGAACGTTTGGAGTCG
>NC_087220.1:49664735-49684735 GCF_015104395.2 Macrobrachium nipponense
GTTAATTATAGTCGTCCGAATAAATATTACTTTAAATTCTTGTTAAGTAAGTAAAATAACGTAGGAAAATGTCAACTGCCATAGTCTACTTTACCGCGGTATGAGGGCTTAGAATTACCCTTTTTTAACTGTTTAAGATAACAATAAACGAACGATCGACCTAGGCAACAGTGACTAGCGCGGTTCTGGCAGTTTACTTGTTCGTAAATGAGATTTTGTGGCTGAATATTTACTTGAGTTTTTCTGAAGATAGATAAGGTTGTTTTATTGTTTAAGTTGTTAAATTAAATTTATCAAACTTTTAGTGCGAGCAGACATGTTCATCCCATAGTCTAGTTCTAAACTATTTTTTTCATAGGTCTACAAGTAGTTAGTATTCAACACACTTTAATGTTTTATTTTGATCATATGGTGTTGTATCCACTAAATGGTGTTATTTTACAACCGTAAGCATGTTGAATTCGTGATTTACAACAACCGTCGACATGCATTGCAGGCAGTTTGTAAAGATCTAACTCGAGTTTTATGTGTAAATAGTGCAAAATTTAAAAAAAAATAGTTTCAGCCTCACAAGTACGAGTAAAAATGCAAAAAGAACAGGAGTTTTAAACAAAGAGGTAAACCCATGGCAGATACAAACAAGCAGAAAGAAGAGAAGAACCTCTCGTTTGGCCGCTGGACCGGAGCCCAACATTCGTGTTTCACCTCGCCCGACACCTAGTAATTCACAATCTGCGCCCATCGGTGACGCTAGACGCCATAGTGGAGAGAGTCAAGTTTCTCACTGGCTCTGACCCACTCATCTCTCACGAACTCCCATGCAGAAGTAAACATAAGGTGGCTTACAGGATTACCTGCCTATTTCAACACCTCGACGTTCTTAAAGGCGAGAATTTCGGTCCTAATATATTAGTTTCAAGATATAAACTAATCCGGGATCAACCACCCCCACGGGAACTTACTGACACTCCAACCAGGGTCATTTCCACCGCAAGTGACAGTCAGCCCCCCACGGCAAGTGACTGCCCACTCCCCCTGGCTAACCCCCATCCACCCAAATGATCAGCGCATTCATCTCCCATCTTCGTGAGTAGCCATGGATACATTAAACATAATCTCTTGGAATATTTTTGGCCTCAAGCGGAACATTCCTCTCCTAAACATGTTCTGCAAAAACTTCAAAGGCATCATTGCATTGCAAGAAACGCTCCTCTGGCCACATGACCTTGCCATCTGCAATTCAATTCATGAAGCTTCAGAACCTCTCGACTTCATCGATGCAAGTTACAGATCAAATCATAGCCGGTCGCCCGAAAGGGGGCCTTTCTTTCCTGTGGCACAAATCGTTAGACAATATGATAAAGGTGATGACCTACAAGAGTGACAGATTGCTGGGGCTTCAAGTGACAGTAGGAACTCTAAAATCCTGATAATTAATGTTTATATGCCAATGGAAAATAACAATAATTTTGATCATTACTGCATGATCCTAGGGGAGTTACACAGTATTATTCATGATTCTCCTGCTGATCATATTTGTATAATCGGGGACCTTAATTCTCACCCCACAAAACAATTTTATAATAAACTTACTCGCTTCTGTCAAAATCATGCTCTCCAAATTAGCGATGTAATGCTCCTCCCTCCCTTCTCCAATTTATATGTACATAATAGAGCGGACGCTATTACAACCTCCTGGCTGGACCACTGCATCACATTTCCACAACTTCATGATTCTATTATGACCTGCAATATTCGCTTATGATCTTGCAACGGGCTACGATTCACATCCCATTACAGGTGTCATTCAGTACCCATCCCTCCCTACCGTGAATCCCCTAACTGATCGCCCACCAGCGGTGAATAGGGATTTTTTAAAAATCAACAGAAAACCAACTTTAGGGCGACCACGGAAACCAGGTTGCGGTCAATAGTTCAACCGGCAGACGCCTTACTTTGTACTAACACAAATTGTAGAAATGACCACCACAGGAGGGATCTGAATGAATTCTATTCGAACATAATCTCCGCTATGCTTGCTTCGGGCAGGACTGCCTACAGATTTCGTCAAGGTAATTCTCGTAATATACCTGGATGGAATGACTTGGTTAAAGATCTGTATACATACTCACGAGAAATGTTTTTACTGTGGAGGCAAACAAAATGCATTATTACTAATGAGGGCAGGCGAGAGTGCAGTTCAAAACTTGCCCTTAAGCACTCCAGGTTAAATGAAAACGACTAAGAGCCGATGCAATGTTTAGAAACTTAGAATCTGGTGATTATCCTCGTCTTTGGAAAGATATCCAGTCCTTAAATCCCAAAACTAAAAAGCTATCACAGAGAGTAGGGGAAGCAGTCGGAGACGAAGCTATCGCAAGTATGTATGGGGCGATCACTTCAACATATCCTGAATTGCATAAATGATCAAGATTCCCGAAGGGATGTAGATAACCTCCTTACTGACAACATTCAATGTCATTTTTGCAGACCGTATTACGCCAGGTAACATCAGCTATGCCATAACAGCATACCTAATAATAAATCGCCGGCTGTGATGGACTTCCTGCAGAGGCCTTCAAATTCTGCCATCAGATAATTTACATTTTACTAGCTGCCCTATTCAATGCGTGCATAATTCACCGGTTTCTTAGACTCCCTACTCTTAGTTCACTTGATACCATTAATAAAAAACAAGCTAAAGGACGCAGCTGACCCTGGCAACTACCGGCCGATTGCAATCACAAACGATCGCATCGAAGATACTTGAGTCGGTTCTTCTAGTGAGACTTCTCCCCTTTCTACACACCACTGACAACCAGTTCGGGTTAAAGCAAACCACTCAACGGACAACCTGCATCTACAATACTGAAAGAATTGCTGAACTAACTAGGCCTACCTATCATCAGCCTTTCCGTTTTCCTTTGTTTTGTAGATGTAAGAAAAAAGCATTTGACAGAGTAAACAAAAAAAAAAAAAAAAACCCCCCCCCTTTTTGGGGGGAAAAAGGCACTCTTCCCCTTAAAGCTGCATAAAAGGGGGCACACCCCTGTATCTAATTGGCATTTTACATTGCTGGTTCTCCACAAAGCAATTCTGTGTAAATTGGGGCAAGCAGTTATTATCGTACACCTTCGGCTCCCTAAACGGGCTTCGGCAAGGGGGCATTCTCTCTCCATACCTGTTTAATACGTACACAGATGCCTTGAATGTCAAACTGAACTCGCTCCCAATCGGATGTACCGTCAATGAAACAACTATAAACAACCTCTGTTACGCCGACGATATGGGTTCTGATTTCCCCATCAGTGCAAAGTCTCCAACGACTCATCGACACTTGCCACCCCCATATGCCAGGAGATTTGATATAATCTACAACGAAACCCAAGACCCAGTGCATGTCGCTGCTCGCGAGATCGCTTAAGCATATTGCAGAACCACAAAATTTCCTCGGAAACCATCGGCTGGAATTTGTGCACGAATTTGCCGTATTTGGGTCACATTATCACCGACGACCTAAAAGATACGGCACACATTGAACAGAGGCGTCGTAAACTATGTGCAACTGGCAACATGATTGCAAGGAGGTTTGCCTTCTGTCACCGAGACGTGAAACTGCTGCTCTTCCGCTCGTACTGCTACAGTAGCTATGGGTGTTCCCTCTGGACGAACTATACCCGAGAGACCATGAGACGCATCACTATTGTGCACAATGACATTCTGAGACGCCTCACAAACACTCCCCGCTACCACTCCGCCACACAGATGTTCATGGAAAACCACCTGGACAATTTAAAAATCATTGTTAGGCGAACAATGTCCAGTCTGGTAACCCGAGTGAGAAACAGCAGCAACTCGCTCATACAAAGCATCCTAAGGAGTGAAGCAAGAAGAAGATCTAAATTGTGGGAAAGATGGGGAAAATGAGGCCTTTGTTCCCCTAAAGGACTTAATCTCTGTATTAGCAAGATGTCATCTGCAGATTTTGTCATTATACATTTATTGCTGATATTTTAAGTTTTTCATTATTACTGTGATTACTATCATTAAGTAGTTTTATTTACATTTAATTTATGTATTTAAGCCCTCTGACCTGACTACTGTAACCACCTAAGGCATCTTAGTTGAAATTTAAGTTATAAAATATGTGCACTAACTGTTATTACTCTCAATGCATATTTTGTTTCACACCAGTATTATTACTGTTATTACCAGTATTATGATTGCTAGCTTTTATGCTACCTCAGCTATTTTGTGGATAAGTGCCAATTATTCATTTTCTTTTTTTTATCATGTCTCATGTATCTAGATTGTGTATGTTACTGTCTGTATTTTGTGTACTAATTCCATGTATATGGCCCTGAGCTGAAATAAAGCATATTATTATTATTATTATTATTATTATTATTATTATTATTATTATTATTATTACCGTATTTGATTTACGTCATATTGTTCGGTTTTGATATATATTAAGTAACCTAATTTTTTTTAATGCCGGTGCGAGGTCTTGTTCACTTTTGCGTAGACTATAAAAAAAAAACATCTGCTCTCAGTGTGAGGGAATGTAGTCCATAGCATATCTGTTGTTGCGAATTTTTATGTATGAGAGTGTAAATAATGCCTGACAATTCACAAAGTTGTAATTATTCGTTAACCCAAAAATTTATACTAAATAGGCCCAGCTGCAAAATTTCCTAGTGAAGAAATATCGTTCCTAAGTTGACTAAAATTCCCTCATGAGTTTACAGCATGAATTGTTGTATTTTTAATTTAAGTGGGAAATAATATTTGACAACAACACACTAGCTAAGAAGGAAACAAACCCCATCTTCACGTGGTTAGTGTTCATCATAGATTTGTATGAATCTAATTAGAATCTCTCGGTGTTTAAAACAAGGGGCCTCGTTTTCTCACATACGGTACTCTCTCTCTCTCTCTCTCTCTCTCTCTCCACTATCTAGCGTCTCCTCTACACTCTCTCGGGTCACGCACCTCTCTCCTCTATCTTCTCTCTCTCTCTCTCTCTCATAGAAGGAGAGAGTGAACGCTAAGTCTTACATGTACACTTTCTCTTGCACCTCGTTCCGTAAGGGACTTAGCCTTCATCTCCAAGACACGCTATATCTTATCTGTGTCATGAACCAGTCTATCACACGACCTTTCCAGAAAGGTTATCCATCTATCTACTCGTCTAAACTCGATCTATCTATCCGTTCCATGCATCTATTTGCCCTTCCATTCCTAGTTCGGTCTATCGCACATCCTCACGAGCGAGGTGACCTACAATGACGGAGCGAAAAGCTCGCGATCCAGTGACCTACTATAAATCGAAGAGCGAATGGGTTCCCTCATTCTGGAAGTCATCACCCCATTACCTACTGGAATACTTTCTCGCCTTCTTGTTTGTGTGTGTGTGTGTTTTTTTTTTTTTTTCATTCCGTTCATTCGCCAATCTTGTGTCAGACGTTGGGTCTATATATCAGCAGTGTCAAGTAGACCGATGGGTTTATACATGTCAGGAGTATCGGTATTCGGTAAGTTTGATAGTGCGATGTGATCCCTCTCCCTCGCTCTCTCTTTCTCGTATCATATGTCCTTCGGACCGCCCCTCCAAAAATCGGCCTCTCCCTTCCTTCTAACTTTCACCACTACAGAATCTCCCTCAACGCATGTTCTCCCCTACGGAAGAATGGATTCACCCTTCGTTACTGTCAGGCTATTAGTATGTTTATAGATGTTCGGCCAGTCGCTCTATTTGACAATGGTTATCATAGATAATGGATGACAGCCTTGCATCTTCTGAGGGCGTTTTAATGATGCTCGTATCGCCGTTATTATTTCATTAAAAAAAGCTTCAAAATCTTCAATTTGGATGTATCTGGGCTCTTCGATTGTCAACTTGGGGAAGACGCAGATATGCCCATATGGTAGGTTAGAATAAGTCTTGTCTCTGGTTAAGACTGAACTGTAGGCAGGAAATCTCGTAGACTGACGAGATACGCCAATCAATTTGACTCGGTTGATTATCATAGTCATTTAAGCGTGATTTTATGAGACTAACATATCTAGACTTATGTGGTTCACCGGCCGGGGGGGGGGGGGGGGGGCGGGGGGGGGAAGGGGGAGGGGGGGGGAAGGACAGGCTTTGTTTCTTCATTGAGGTTAAAACAGAAAATTAAGGTGTGTGTATGTGTAAGTGTGTGTGTGTGTTCGCGCTTGCGTGCGTGTAACCTTGACAACCGTTTCAGGCCCAACAAGGAGTTTCTTGCCAGAAATATTCCGTGATCCCCTGTACAGTCAGAAAGTGACTTAACTCATCTGCCAAGAAGTAGCCCACGATATTAGAACCATAAACTTGTGTACCCTTTTTGTACCTTCCTTCCTGTAGTACTACCATCATTTTGTACTACGCTCCAGTTCCTCGTTGGACGAGTGGTTTTCGCGCTCGGCTACCAATCCGTTGGTCCGAAGTTACGTTCGATTCTCGGCTCTGCCAACGCGGAATCAGAGGAATTTATTTCTGGTGATAGAAATCAATTTCTCGATATAATGTGGTTCGGATCCCACAATAAGCCGTAGGTCCCGTTGCTAGGTGACTAACTGGTTCCTAGCCAGGTAAAAATATCTCATTCTTCGGGCCAGCCCTAGGAGAGCTGTTAATCAGCTCAGTGGTCTGGTAAAACAAAGATATACTTAACTTGTACCGCGCTACCCTGCGAAGTCTCCGTAATTTATCAGTTCCATAAACAAGGTGCAATGAGGTATTCATGCGCTTATGTCAGCTTTTGTAGGTTAGTTATATATGGTTCCATACAAACTAGTTTCTTCTCAAGCTTTGTATTGCTTATGAGTAGACAGTAAGACTATTTAATAGTATCTTTATCCTTGTAATCAGGTTGTGACAAAATCGTCGAATATTCCCAACGGTTAAATATTTGTGGGGTTGAAAGTTTGTCGTGAAATGACGCCAAGCGATCTGTTGGACATATTATTTTGACACGAAGGAAACAGCTTTCCTCTATATTTTGTTTACGCAATAAAAGAGCGACTGTTTTGCTGTCTATTGCGTCAAGTTCAGTTCATCAAAGTAATTTCAATTTGACTTTTGACTTTAGCTATGCAGATGTCATATTTTAGACAGATGTAAAGGATGCATTTTTACGGCAGAATAATAATATTATTATAAACATACAGTCACATGAATTCATTACGTGGCTTTCCGTTTCTGTGGCAACTTTAAACGTGAATAGTCCCATTTAGGACAACAATACCGTTTGTCTCCCCAGTTATTTTAGGTCAAAATAACAGTGTATCTAGATCAGTAGAATATAGGCCTAGTTACGCCACGCTCTCATGACAAAATCTGATCGTGATAAGCATCGGATCTCAGTTGAATTGACAGACTTAATGCACCGTTATTAAGAAAACACTTTTTCACGAGAGCATTGACATTTTGTTTTCTGCAACCGAAGTTGTGACCTGCACCATGGGACGTTCTAACAGACACTGACAATGACTGCCATTTACAAAGGATGGATATAGATTAAGCCAAAACAGCTGACCCCCAGCATTTATATAAAGAAAAGGGGGTGAAAGTCCACATGCCCCTGATTGGTTGACGTCAATTTTGTGGGCGGGGTCTGGGACTATTCCTGGTTAACGAGTGGCTCTCCTGCGGATGGGCGAATCTATTTTGCAAAAATAGGGAGTATGTCAGATGGGTAGAAAGTCTTGGGTGTGGAAGGGAGGGAGGGGGTGTGGAACTAAAAGCTTACTCCCCCACTCGCGTGTCGAATGGATTCGCCTAATCGAGGTGTAAAAAAATAAAGCATTGAGGGACACATTTGCCGTTACTTCGAATCAAATCTGATAAGCAGAAATAGCATAGAATGTGTAATCATTAGACTTATTCTGCAATATGGTCCTTGTCGAGGAAGGTTCATATTTTGCTAAAAAAAATAGAAAAACTAGAAATACTTAAACCACGCCATATTGTAAAGAGATATTGATTTCACGTCACGTGACTCCTTCTCCTGTAGAGCATCGATCCCAAGTTACAGTTCTTACAGGGACGAGGGAAGCCAACTGTAGTAGTGCCCTGTGTGTGTGTGTGTATGTATAAGCAAAGCTATTTTTGTACGTTTCCGGCCCCCAAGTGCACAACAGATCCTCGAAATAGCTAATAGCTTCACCTGAGGGTGTGAAGGGAACAAGGGAGCCCTTTTTACTCATCTTCCCCCTCCCCCCCTCCCCCTACCACCACCTTTCCCGCGCTCGTACCTACCAGATGTCTTGATATATACACGAGGGTATTTATACTTGTCCTAGAAGAGGCAGGAAATGAAGGAGAAAGAGAGAGAGAGAGAGTTTTAGGAATCACGAGAATATTTATAGGTCAAAAGCGGGAGAACGTGGGCGGCCGCCGGGCGGCAGGCCTTTGTGGTGAATGTGATTTCTCTCTCTCTCTCTCTCTCTCTCTCTCTCTCTCTCTCATCATCATATCGTTCTCGTTTATATCTATTTATATATATATATATATATATATATATATATATATAATATATATATATATATATATATATATATATATATATATAGAGAGAGAGAGAGAGAGAGAGAGAGAGAGAGAGAGAGAGAGAGAACACATGCACGTATACAACGAAATGCAGCTTCGAAGTTAAACAACCTTTTGATATCTTGATAGGAAGGCCACTCTCTATCTTAACCGTCACAGTTTACCGTGAACTGTCGTTGCGTCTAGTACTAGATACGCGCGATGACGCCCCACTTATTCCACCCCTCACCCCGACAACACTCGCTCCCTGACATTGGCCTAAAAGATGACTTCTTCCCGCCGTTACGTTACCTCCTCCCGGAGAAGTATAACGAGGGCAGGATTAATGGAGGGTATAGTACCGTAGAGTGGCATTGACCCCGTTACCCGGTTACCTGGTTACCTGGTTACCTGGGGAAACTGTAACGGCGTTCAGCCACCCCCTGCTAGTCGCTGGCTCGACTTGCGTTTCAGGGTCGCAACTCCTCCTCAGGACCTATCGACCTCTGGAGGGAGATCCGTTACGCGCCAAGTCGCGCTTTCTACGGTGTCCTTCGCCTTCTCTCTCTCTCTCTCTCTCTCTCTCTCTCCTGAGGGCAAGGAAGGATATAGTCTTTGTCTTCTGGACACACTGACCTATATATTGTTAGGGCTCGTTGTAGCCATGGCTTTGTTATCGTATCTCTCTCTCTCTCTCTCTCTCTCTCTCTCTCTCTCTCTCTTCTCCTCTCTTTATATATATATATATATATATATATATATATATTATATATATATATATATGCTTATTTCAAAGAAATATTCTTAAGTTTTTTTTAGATCATGGCAGTTCATATTCATTCTCTCTCTCTCTCTCTCTCTCTCTCTATCTATAATATAATATAATATATATATATATATATATATATAAAATATATATATACTATATATATATAAAATATAATATATAATATATATATATATATATATATATATATATGCATATATACTTATTCCAAAGAAATATTAAGTTTTTAGATCATGGCAGTTCATATTCATTCTCTCTCTCTCCTCTCTCTCTCTCTCTCTCTCTCTATCTAATATATATATATATATATATATATATTATATATTATATATATATATATATATATAATATATATATATATTATATATATATATATATATGCTATATTACTTATTCCAAAGAAATATTAAGTTTTTTCTTTTAGATCATGGTAGTTCATATTCTCTCTCTCTCTCTCTCTCTCTCTCTCTCTCTCTCTCTCTCTCTCTCTCTCTCAGCTCAGTTTGGCTGTACCGTAGCATCTATACTAAAATTCTTTAGAGAGCATTGTGTACATAGTTTTTTTATTTTATATTAAACTAAGTATAATTGACCTTTCACCAGTTTTAGCGAAAGAAAAACTTTTATTGATGCCATACATAAGTACTTTCTAAATTTTAAGGGCACTGGTATAAGGCTCTGTTAGCCTGGCTACCTGTTTCTTGCTGCCTGTATCCCCTTATAAGCAAATATCTAACTTTTTTTCCAATTGCTCTATATCTGTTGTTGCTGACAGTTCAGTAAGAAACAACAGTTAGCCCTGGGGGAACAAGGTGTTGGCAGCTACAGTGCCTCAGAAGGTGGACCTTGAACTTGGCCACCCCCTCAGTTGCAAGTTGCCAAGATGCAGTGTTTTGAGTCTGCTGTCTCCTCTTCCATCAATTTCTTCAGTTATTGCTTTTTATGAGAATATTATCAGCCTCACACTTCTGTCTGTAATTGGCGCGTGTAGGTTTCTGCTTCTGTTCTGTCTTTGACAGATCACATTGTTCTGTGTGCTAGGTCAGTTTTCCAGAGATTGACAGAACAACTGGGTGAATGGTTTCATCATTATTGAAGCTCTGTGTTGGATATATTACTGTTTTTTTCTGAGTTTTACAGCCCCCCTTCATTTTTGTCCCTTTTCTTTAAGGGTAGGTCTATTGGCCGCTGTTCCTGCAACCCCGTCCTTTTTTCTTGTCTTGTTATTGTTTCATTTGGTTCTCGCTAGAAAATGAGCTGTTAAAGAGAGAGAGAGAGAGAGAGAGAGAGCTCCAACCTGTTACATGAGACTGCAAGTATGCCAAGGACTTCTGAATAACTTTGGTAAAAAGTTGACACACAAAGTTTTCTAGATCGCTTTATTGAGTCTGGACTGTAGCTGATCTGAACCGGAGAAAATGGGACCGCTTAGAAAACGAGAACGAAGTCTGCCGGAAAAGTTGGTCACCCACAAAGTGCATCGAAGAAAACGGGAACAACATGGAAGACGAACTCATAGCAACTTGACAATTAGGTTGATGTCGGTGAAAAATTGAGAATTTGACCTAACTCTCTCTCTCTCTCTCTCTCTCTCTCTCTCTCTCTCTCTCTTAGGTACTTGCAAAATAGGAAATATGATTATGAATATAGAAGGGTTGATGACTGAAAGTTCAACAGCGCTGAAAGTGAAAGTCTCACATTGAAAACGAAAGGGAAACTCCATTAGTGGAGAGAGAGAGAGAGAGAGAGAGAGAGAGAGAGAGAGAGAGAGAGAGAGAGAGAGAGAGTGACCTCCGAAAGGAGAAATTTAGAGAAAATAGGAATTGGTGAGCTGTGCTGCTTTCTCTGGCTTTCCTTTCAGTATTCAGGGTCATTTCTTACCTCTGCTAAGGGGTCTTTCTCTTCCGGACCCAGAAACTTTCCCTCAAACTCGAAAGGGACGAGAGAAAGTGACGTGAGAAAGCTGAGAGTCAAGGGAAATTTAAGACACAAAGGATCCAGAAATTAATTTCTCTGACAGTATTCACTTAGTAAAGTTTTTATGTGTAAACAGTCATTGTGACCCACTACTCTTGGTCTATTCATTGCCAGAACCTGGGTGATTCTGACCACTTTTGGTGCATTCATTGCCAAAATTTGGGTGATTGTGACCCCTTTTGGTTTATTCATTGCCAGAACCTGGGTGATTGTGACCCACGTTTGGTGCATTCATTGCCAAAACCTGGGTGATTTTGACCACTTTTGGTTTATTCATTGCCAGAACCTGGGTGATTCTGACCACTTTTGGTGCATTCATTACCAAAACCTGGGTGATTGTGACCTCTTTTGGTGCATTCATTGTCAGAACTTGGTGTTTTCCCTGATGAGGGTCTTGGCATTGGTATAGCAACATAAATTGGCCAGAAGATCAAGAACCTTCTGTAGAAATCATACAAGAAGGTCTCAAAGTCCCTGAGCATTCAAACCAATGATTAGAAAGAAAGAAATTTCTTGTAAGAAATATGATTGTGCAGCAATGAAGTGCTGCTGTTGTAGCTGATGATGCTGTAAAATCAGGTGGACTGTTATGAACTTGGTTGTGCAGCAATCAAGTGCTGTTGCTGTTCCCTGATGATGTAAAATCAGGTTGACTGTTATCGCCTTGGTTGTGCAGCAATCAAGTGCTGCTGTTGTAGCTGATGATGCTGTAAAATCAGGTTGACTGCTGTAAAATCAGGTTGACTGCTGTAAAATCAGGTTGACTGCTGTAAAATCAGGTTGACTGCTATCACATTGTTTCAGCAGCAACTGAAAGGCTGTTGTTGCTTTAGGAGCTGCTGTAAAAAATCAGGGTAACTGGTACCAAAGACATGAAATCAGCTGTCAAAAAATCTCTTGATTTCATATGTCCTCTCGAGTCTTGGAGATTTCTCCTTAAGAAACTCTCTCTCTCTCTCTCTCTCTCTCTCTCTCTCTCTCTCTCTCTCTCTCTCTCTCTCTCTCTCTCTCCGCTGAGGCAACGAGAACGGCCATATGATCACGAACGAAAGTGAAACTGCCATCGAAAGCGATAGTGAAACTACAGAGAGAGAGAGATTGGATGAAAGTGGACGAAAGGTCAATAAAGCGAGAGAGTCTCGCTAGGAAAAACTATACGGAAGACGAGCGACGAGAGAAGAAACGAAATCAGAGCTGCGATGGTTTCTCTGGTGAATTGTGTGCGTCTTTCAGGGTCGTCTTCTAACTCCTGACATTCCGTCTTCCTTTCACAGGGTCAGCCCCCTTTCTCCAGAGTCAGAACCTTTCTCTCGAAGGCGAAATTGGGGGCGAGAAAGTTCAGAAAGAAGCGTTCTTTGAAGTTTTCTGTAAGATCTCTCTGACATATCCAGGACTCGACCTCGACCTGTCAGCTTCTTGGGAAACATGTTTTTTGTGAGAGTTTACTGAATAGAAAGCGGTTAATGACCAGTGCGTCTGTATATTCATTGGTGAAGATGTTTCCTCAGGTAATTGGAACGTCTCTGGTCAAAACTTTCTGAGGAAGATTGATTAGGAACCAACTCTTTTTAAAAAAAACAATTTTGGAGGGAGGAGGGTAAGACTTACTTCCCTTGCTAAAATCAATAGTCTTAGAGCTTTCCCCTAGTAATGGACTTTCCTGTGCCCCCAATTAGAAATTGCTAAAAGTACCCCCAAGGGTATCGACCATGCCTCAATTTGAAATATAGTAGATTTACATCAAGCGTGCATCTGATGTCTAGGACAGTCCCTTACGACGCTCCTGATTGGCTGAAGATAAGCCAGTCACACGGCTGGAAACTCTCAGTCTCTCTCTCGAGAGAGTTCACATGGGTAGGATCTATGTTCCACCTCTTCTGAGGGATACGTCTTTCAAAAGTATCTTTCAGGAGAGATGGAACATACATCCTGCCTATGGGAACTATCTCTCGAGAAAGAGACTGAGTTTCCAGCCCTGTGATTAGCTTATCAGCAGCCAATCAGGAGCGTCGTAAGGGACTGGTCTAGACATCAAATGCACGGTTGATGTGAATCTACTATAGCCAAGAATTCCTCTTAAGATGGTTGTCTTGAAACGCTTAGAACTTGTTACAAAATTCTTGGAAGCTAGTGCACTCGTTATGCTGGAACTCTCCCCCGAAGGAAATGGACCAGTCCACTCATGCACTCCCCCACGGGAGAATGGAATGGTCCGCGATAGAAACC
This sequence comes from Macrobrachium nipponense, assembly GCF_015104395.2. Taxonomy (NCBI): domain Eukaryota; kingdom Metazoa; phylum Arthropoda; class Malacostraca; order Decapoda; family Palaemonidae; genus Macrobrachium; species Macrobrachium nipponense. The sequence continues at coordinate 49,678,283 of NC_087220.1, forward strand.
ATTAACCGCTCCCCCTTCATAATCTCCCCTCTTTCCCCAGGGGGAGTGGACTTTCCTCCCCATCAAATAGACTTTTTCTATACTGGTAATTAAACTTTCTTAATAGATTCTTCAGAACACTTTAATGATTAAATATACAGTATATGGAATGTTTTGCCGTTAATTATACAAATTCTGTTTCTTTAATTGTTATTTATATTACACATTCAGTGACACTTCTCCACGCTTGTGTGCATTTCTCCCATTCAACTTTGAGATGGGGTTGCTAGACTCATACCCCTTTACATAGGTTGTGAGTTCCCTCAACAACTGGCTTCCTACCACGTACTTCATTCGCTGTTTAGGTTAACAGGTGCAGTACTGGCTTTGATAGGAAGTTCTGAAGTGCTCTCTCTCGCCTGGGAATCGAACCTTCTCCCACCTAATGGTGAAGCGAGTTTCTTGACCACTATTATACTATAGTGAACCATTTAATATATGTATAATTGTATAAAATATGTTATATATATAGTTTATAAAAATACATATACAAATATGTATATATATTTTTAGATATTATATAATTGTAATTATAAATTCTATAATATATATATATATAATATATATATATATATATATATATATTATATATATATATATATTTTAAAGCAGTTTAACCAGCCCTCTTACCCGGAACGAGAGAAAGTCACAGAACTCGGCAAAAAAAAAAAAAAAAAAAAAAACTAAGCCCATTTGCCGCTCATTCACTACCTCGGCAACAGAGTTGCTGTAGAATGGTGTCATCCATACACGCACTTTTCGAGTGTAACTTGGTAACGCTCCGTTAGTTTGGTCGCCCTCAAGGACGAGAGAGAGAGGATGTACTAGAGGTTTTTGAGGTGATGTCGTTTTTTTTTTTTTTTTTTTTTTGTTGGTTGATTGATTGGGTTATTGTAATCTCTGGCGTTGTGTTGACGAGTGTTGAGTATGAACACTATGCATAGATATGCATAGATAAATTATATATATATATATTATATATATATATATATATATATATATATATATATATATATATATATATATACTATATATACATATAAATCCCAGTGACAACCAAAACTCCACCAAACTTTCCCTCCTCCCCTGCTTTCCAGCCGGTAAAAGAAAAGAAAAAAATAACAACTTTCTCCCGTCCTTGACAATAGACAGACCTCCGCCGTTACCAAGTAACCAGATCCGTTACGCCGGCCTCTTACCACCTTCGTAACCCAGTTCCTCCTGTTGCCAAGATACGAGGTAGAGTAACGGTGCACCGGTGTAACGGTAACCAACCTTTCTCCTCTAACGGGGGAGCTTTCGCTCCAACCTCGATCTCCGGACGATGCGGGAGACGTTTGTGGAGCCGCTTGGCTTTCTCTTTTTACACACACACACACACATACACACACACACAGACGCAGACACAATATCTACTATATGGAGGTTTCGGAAAATTTATAACAATTTATCGATTAATCGAAGTCTTATAGGTTTTCTCTTCTTTCAAAAAAAAAAAGAAAAAACATGAATGAGAGACGGAGAGATGACTTTATATGTATATTTTTTTTTATTTTTTATATTAATTATATATATATATATATATATATATATATATATTATTATTATTATTATTTGCTTTCACGACACTCCCAAGATCACCTAGAAAGGTTTTAGAGTAAGATAAATTATTTATCGAATAATAAATAAATTACTTATGAAACGACGTGTCGTTCCCTTTTGCAAAAGTCTTCAATGTCCCGAGAGAGGTTTTTGGTAGAAATTGATAAATAATAAAAAATGTATTGATTCGTAAATCTTACTAATACAGAAATGGTATTAACATACCAATGAATGTTTGTGTGATATATCGTCAAGTATTGATATTTAGTATCAGTAGTATTATCAGTATAGGCTTCGTCATTATCATTACCAAATTATCAAAGAAATAATTCCCTATCTACTGATACGTACCTTGACAAACTTCATTTAGCCACGAACAAACTTTCTAAATTATGTTAGGGGTTATTATTTTTCTTGTCAAATGACGCACTGTAATGTCGGAGACGTCTAAACTTTCGTTAGAAAGTAGGGCAGCGGAGGAGAAAACTTAGGGGTGAAAGTTTATGACAAAAATTGGGGCGGGGTGGGGGGTGGGGGTTGGGGGGGGGGGGGGGGGGGGGAGCGGGAAGGTCGACTTCTAATCGAGGGCGAGTCCATTATATTTTTTTGGTGGAGTCTGCCTGTAGAGGAGGTTGGTTACTTTGGTGTGGAAAGTGAAAGAGAGAGAGAGATTCACGGTTGGCGTTGATATATATATATATATATATATATATATATATATATATATATTATATATATATATATATATATAGTGTGTAATATATATAGTATATAACTATATAATTTATATATATACAATATATATAATAAATTATATATTTTATATATATACATAAAAGTATTATTTTGTTTTGCAAGTGAAGTCCATTTTCCTCTTGAACCCTTATTTTTCTTGTTCCTTCAGACCTAGGCTAGTTACTGTCGCCATAATACCAAGAGAGATGGTCTGTGAACTTTTTTTTATTTTCCCTGCAGTACTGAGAGATCATGTTATAGTAGAAATCCAGTGATGGTCAACTTTCCCTCACCACATGGCCCCGAGAAAAAAAATATAATGGGAGAAAATCTTGAGAAACTATGGCGGCTTTGATTTCGTATTTTCTCTCTCTTGTGATTTCATATCGGGAGCTAGCCTTGCCTTTTCTTAAGTAGAACACCTTCCCTCATCCCGAACATTGGCCCCGTTGCCTTGTTGCTAAGATACGGAAGTGGCACGGCGACGTCCTCTTTTTCAGACGACCTGATTCACATTGTTACTAAGATACGCTTTTTGAAGGTGACCAACTTTCCCTTGCAGTCTACCCTCTCGGTCTGGTGATTCCGTCTTCTATGCGGGTCCGTTTTCTCTTGTGTCCGCTATTGAGCAGAATTTTTATCATATTATTCCACTATTTTTACCTTTTTGGCATTGAGTATAAGTATTTTAGAATTAATAGTATGCGTGTACTTTATATATGTGTGCAATTAAAGAACAAAAGAAAAAGAAAGTGAGAGAATGTGTTTAAAATAAGAAATCGAGGTGACCAGAGAAAACGGGAAATCGTAGTGTTTTTGGGGGTGACTCTTATTACCTCCAGGTTCATTTTCTTCTCTGCCACTTTCGAAAGCTTTCGCTTTCAAGGTCTTGGACGTGAAAGTGATGCGAGAAACCTAGTTTTAGATGGGTTCTAAAGCTCTTAAATGTAATCTCTCTCTCTCTCTCTCTCTCTCTCTCTCTCTCTCTCTCTCTCTCTCTCTCTCTCTCTCTCTCTCGTTTTATTACTGAGGTTTAGAATTATTACGCCCTCCCTGTTACCAAGATACTCTGGGAAAGTGACACATTCGTTGTTGATATGGTCCCGTTTTCTATGCAATATGTCCCCTACAGCCTAGACTCGACTAAAAGCCTTGGAAATTTTTTCCAAGGCATAAAAACGGTCTTGTTAAGATATTCAACTGTTTAGCTTCTGCTTAGTATATGTGTTACAATGAATAATTTTAAAACTTTTACAAGCTTTTTATATCATTCTTATCAATAATTAGTATTGAGGTATGAATAAAGTACAAAATAAACTCATTTGCTATCATCGTTATATCTTTTGAAGTGTACAAGTGTAAACATTGGCTAGTCTATTATGCATGTGGGGGAGACCAGTGGCCTCTCCCTCTCACTCTCTCTCTCTCTCGCCCGTGGATGCTGCTATAGCAAGACGTATGAGGTTGTAATAGTGAATTTAGGCTTGTAAATTGTTTGGGATTAGTTATGGGAGAAAATATAGCTGCCCAAAAGAGGTATTGTGAACAATTATTACACATTCACTTCCTCTTTTATATTTTCTAGTCGTGCAATTCTCAACTCAATTTCACTCAGCGAGAGTGAAAGTGAGGCAACGACCTTGAAATTACCTTTCACTTTCCCTCTTTTCCCTTCCCTTCTTAGTTTCTCTCACCGTTTCGTTTCTCCTCTCTCCTCCCCTTCTCCTCCTCCAAGACACGAGACAGTTTCTCCTCCCGTCGGAGGTCCGTTGCCTTCAGGCCTCTCAAGGTCAACCCAGGACCAATTCTTCCGACGGGAGTTTCACTTTTGCTTTCCAAGCTCCGACAAAAGTTTCACTCTCGGTTTCACTCTGCGGCTTCACTTTCACTTTCACTCGTGTGTTCTCTGTTGGTTGGTTGTAGAGGTATGGGAGTTGAATTTGGTTCAAGTATATTCTCTCTCTCTCTCTCTCTCTCTCTCTCTCTCTCTCTCTCTCTCTCTCTCTCTCATCTTAATTCCTTTCATAAACGACGAAGAAAAACTGGGGATCGTAGAGCTGATTTCCTCTCATATATATATATATATATATATATATATATATCTATATATATATATATATATATATATATATATGTATATATATATATATATATATAACTTCCACCTTTTCTTTTCTCACTTTCTCTTCTTTATACCCCCCCGGCGCATTAGAAAGCTTCCGAATCGATTGTGAAAGTCATCTCTGTCCAAGAATGGGAAAGCACAAATGTGAAACTGGGAGAAAGGATGCCATGTGAAAGGGAGAGGAGAGAGAGAGAGAGAGAGAGCTGAGAAGGAGAAGAGAAAATCCCTCAAGTCTCGGAGGAAGGAAGAAAGACGATTAGAAAGTGAATTAGAAGGGAATTTCTCTCGATTTCCAAGGGCACTTTCTCACTTTCTTTTTTACAGTGATTCTCTCTCTTCTCTCTCTCTCTACTCTCTCTCTCTCTCTCTCTCTCTACTATATATATATATATATATATATATATATATATATATATATATTATATATTATATATATATATATTTAGTATATATTCATAAAAGTATTATTTTGTTTTGCAGTGAAGTCCATTTTCCTCTTGAACCCTTATTTTTCTTGTTCCTTCAGACCTAGGCTAGTTACTGTCACCATAATACCAAGAGAGATGGTCTGTGAACTTTTTTTATTTTCCCCTGCAGTATTGAGAGATCATGTTATAGTAGAAAATCCAGTGATGGTCAACTTTCCCTCATCACATGACCCGAGAAAAAAATATAATGGAGAAAATCTTGAGAAACTATGGCGGCTTTGATTTCGTATTTTCTCTCTCTGTTGTGATTTCATATCGGGAGCTAGCCTTGCCTTTTCTTAAGTAGAACACCTTCCTCATCCCGAACATTGGCCCGTTGCCTTGTTTGCTAAGATACGGAAGTGGCACGGCGACGTCCCTCTTTTTCAGACGACCTGATTCACACTGTTACCAAGATACGCTCTTTGAAGGTGACCAACTTTCCCTTGCAGTCTACCCCCTCGGTCTGGTGATTCCATCTTCTATGCGGGTCCGTTTTCTCTTGTGTCCGCTATTGAGCAGAATTTTTATCATATTATTCCACTATTTTTACCTTTTTGGCATTGAGTATAAGTATTTTAGAATTAATAGTATGCGTGTACTTTATATATGTGTGCAAATTAAAGAACAAAAGAAAAAGAAAGTGAGAGAATGTGTTTAAAATAAGAAATCGAGGTGACCAGAGAAAACGGGAAATCGTAGTGGTTTTGGGGGTGACTCTTATTACCTTCCAGGTTCATTTTCTTCTCCGCCACTTCCGAAAGCTTTCGCTTTCAAGGTCTTACGTGAAAGTGATGCGAGAAACCTAGTTTTAGATTCTGGGTCTAAATAAAGCTCTTAATGTAAGCTCTCTCTCTCTCTCTCTCTCTCTCTCTCTCTCTCTCTCTCTCTCTCTCTCTCTCTCTCTCTCTCTCTCTCTCTCTCGTTTTATTACTGAGGTTTAGAATTATTACGCCCTCCCTGTTACCAAGATACTCTGGGAAAGTGACACATTCGTTGTTGATATGGTCCCGTTTTCTATGCAATATATCCCCTACAGCCTAGACTCAACTAATAACCTTGGAAATTTTTTCCAAGGCTTAAAAACTGTCTTGTTAAGATATTCAACTGTTTAGCTTCTGCTTAGTATATGTGTTACAATGAATAATTTTAAAACTTTTACAAGCTTTTTATATCATTCCTTATTCAATAATTTATTGAGGATGATAAATACATATCAAATTCTTATCATAATTAGTATTGAGGTATGAATAAAGTACAAAATAAAAACATTTGCTATCACGTTATATCTTTTGAAGTGTACAAGTGTAAACATTGGCTAGTCTATTATGCATGTGGGGGAGACCAGTGGCCTCTCCCTCTCACTCTCTCTCTCTCTCGCCCGTGGATGCTGCTATAGCAAGACGTATGAGGTTGTAATAGTGAATTTAGGCTTGTAAATTGTTTGGGATTAGTTATGGGAGAAAATATAGCTGCCCAAACGAG